>NC_140498.1:53729356-53898404 GCF_964271855.1 Acomys minous
CATACCAGTCTCAGGATGAGATTTTTTAGGACTTGGACATGTTTCAACCTCATGCTTGCTGCAAATGAGCTCCCCAGTCTCACAGCTTACTGCCCCCCCCATGAACCCAGTGTACAAGTAGAATGTTTATGTTATATCATGACACTTAAAATGTCTTTAACAGAATATGTGATTTCGAAATGTAAACATGCATTTTAATTACCCATAAATGAGATTTTAAAATACCTAGCAATACTAGGAATATAAAATATAACTGTTTAAATGAATTAGGCTGTTAAAAGAGATAACTTAAATGGCAATAATTATATGAAGACTAACTAACAAGGTTAACACAAACCTCACAAGATTATAGAAATCCATGAGCATGTTTAACACATAGAGCACTGGCAGAGGTCTAAAGAGCTTTTCTGAAGAAGAGATGTCCAAGCAGAGACTGAAGGATGACTATGATATTGGTGAGATTTTAAAGTAAGAAGGAAAATGAAATGAGAATACAGTGCAAGAGCTGGGTGGGATGTAGGGAACAGTAAGCTGAAACAAGAGGGGTTCAGAAAGAGAATGAGGAGAGAGTGTTAAAAGGCTATCATAATTGAGGCCAAAATGTCTGGTTTAGACTAAGATGGTGGCAGAAGAAATAAAGACAGGTAGTTGTCCACGTCTAGGGAAGTCAAGCCAGATGCTTCTGACTTCAGCACTTGGTTAGAGCTTTCACTGAGCTGGTGGTCATTTGGAGAAACTGGGCTGTTGGCTCTGTTTCTTAACAATTAAACTTTATTATACAACTCAGCTAGCTTACACCAGAGGGAAAAAAGGTTAAAGGGAAAAAAGAGTGAACCTTCCAGTATCCATTCCACGGCCGGGTCCCTAGATGTCTCTGGTCTGTGCGCTGATCTGGGCTATTCACTGATCTTTTCCCTATCCATGTGCGCTCAAGCCAGGTCTGCACTTGCTGCTCCTCTCTCCTCTCCGCCTGTCTGTCTGTCACATGCAAAGGGCGGTCTCCACCTCCCATTGAGGGTCGATTAGAAACACAATAGTCCAAGTGGAGTCCCTCAGTTCCCTTCCTGAATTCCAGGCCCAGGATGGCTCCACCCAGTCTATCTCAAGGTTAATCTCAGGGTGTATCTGTGGTGTGTCCAAGGGCAAAGCCTGCCAAGACTGCTTTCACTTGTGACAAAGCTTACAATCCTTCCCACACTGGGCTGTGCTGGGGTGGGATAAGGGACATGCTTTAGGCTGACTAAGAGTGAGGTAATGCGGACCTGGGGAGATGGTCCTGCAGGTGAGATCATATGCTATGCTGCTCTTGCAGAGAGCCTGACTTCAGTTTCAAATCCAGTTTCCTAGCATCTGTGTCAAGCAGCTCATATTAGCCTATAACTCCAGATCCAGTAAGATCTGATGCATCCGGCTTCCACGGGTACATGCGCTCACGTGCACATACCCAAACACGGAAATACACAGAGACACATGGTTAGAAATAATGAAAGTAAATATTTTCCAAAAATACTCTCAAGAATCCAACATTAAGTGCACAACTGTCCTTGGCCTCCATCAAAATTTCTGGACTTTGTAAAATTGATGTTGTTGACTTAACGGCTGTGAATGTCATCGAGGTAGATGAGGTTCCTAAAGTTAGCATATAGAAAGAATTTAAATTTTTCCAAATGAAGAGGAGAGTAGAAGAAGGCAGATAGAATGAAGAGAATGGGGAAGGTCTGACCAAGCCGCAAGAGGCTCCATTATTTCAAAGTTGGGTAAAGATCACACAAAGCATACTGGATTTAAGTAGGAGGCTGCTGTGTCTTAGAAGTCAAGGAGATAGAAACTATGACAAGAAAGGACATCACAATTTCAACAACTAGAAATGTGTGTGTGATTGACATGTGCCAGTCACCATATCATCATCATCATCATCATCACCATTATTATAATGCATCAGAGCCAAGGAAGCTAAAAATGTTGCCAACTCATTTCGATTAGTATGATCTGGTGAGTGACAGTCTGTCCTGTGGTCTTAGATAAGTCTTTCACTAATAAGCCTTCTTTCAGTCTTAAATGTGTCCTTGTATGAAGACTGATTTGTGTATCACCCTGTGTCGATGGTCAGGGGAAGGTAGCATGGACCCTTTTTTGGCTCTCTTTTCAATAGGGTGGGAGCATGGAGCTTCCAACAAAGTACATTTGAAGACAGACTTCCCAGGGCACAATTTTCAGTTTTACTGTTTGTTGGCTATAGAACTTAAGATGCATTTATTTCATTTATGTTAGATTTGGAGAACTAACAGGGCTTCAGTTTCAAAACAGGGTGAAGGGACTGTGCAAAGTGCTAACACAGAGTGTTGGTCTTGTTCCTTATAATTCTTTCTCTTTACAGTGATGGGCACTGCACTCAGAACTTCTCTGTTGCTGAGCTGATCAGAACCAATCTGGAGAAAGAAAGGGTTTCTTTCAACTTCTACTTACTTCCCCCACACATTCTGTAGTAGAGGGATACCAAGGCAGGTACCTAGAGGCAGCAGCTGAAGCAGTTTTTACAGGCTTGCTTCCAGACTCACATTCACCTCCTTCCCAGGACCACCTGCCTAGGGGTGGCAACACCCAGACTGGGCTGGACCCTCCTACATTAATCAACAACCAAGCAAATACCCCATACAGTCATGCCTACAGGCCAATATAATGAAGGCATTTTTTTTTCAACTGAGTCCTTGCTCCCAAGTGTATCAAGTTGGCAAACTCTCAGGGGGTTGGGGGTGCACAACATGCACTAGACAAATTCCATCAAGATCAGTCTTTTGCAGAATGACAACACACTGTGTAAAATATTGTTCTCCTGCCACCTACCATTGATACGGTCATGTTCTGCTGGCTGCTGTTAACTAGGCACCTTACATACAGTGGGTGAGGGAGATAGCACACATGTATTGCTTAAAGCTCTTAGCTTGTACTGAGCAGTTACTGAGCAGTTACTGAGATGAGAGATTTTCGAAAATGGCAAAATTGACTCTTCTGTATCAAAATAAATGTCACACTATGAATGCATAATTATAAAGCAGGCAACAATATCCAGCAAAGCTAGAGGCACACATCCCAAAGGTCCTGGGGAGGACACAAGAAAGAAGTCTGGGAGGGCCAGAAGGACTGGCTTGTGTGCTATGCAGAGATGGGCAAATGCATCCTACAACTTGCCATGGTACAAGTGTTTCTCAGGCCATTAGACTGACGGATTGATGCCCAGAGGCTCATCTCTCCATAGCCTTGCCTTTTAAAAGCTCAATTCCCCTCAAATGCCCTTGAAGTCAAATTGGACCAATCATCAACATTAGTTCCAACATCTCCAATGGCTCCTAGGTTGCCAACACCAACTCAGTTTTGTGAGTAGAAGTGGGTGCAGGGGTTCAAATTGGTGGAGTCCCCCAACATTTACCAAGATAGCACACTATTTGTTTTCAGTCCCTGCCTCTCACACTGAGAAGGCACAGTCTTTAGCATGACTGAAAGTGTCTAGTCACACACCAGCTGATGATGCTTGACTTTCATCAGAGAGGGCACTTCAAGCACAGCCCTGCCACAGAGTCCCCCTCTTCAAATCAAGGCGGATTGATAACAAGATCACCTTGGCCCAGCAGCATGCCTTTCATCTGAACAAGGCTGAAGGTGCATCAGTAAAGGAGCCAGCTTTCTCTTGTGGCAGTGGTGAACTGTACCAGCAAAGCCCAGGCCAGAAGGACGAGGCTAGCAGCATTTGGGGGTGGACTAGACAGAGAGAAGCCAGGAAGTCAGTTAGTTAGATTCTTCATGCTTGGGGCCAAGGGCTGACATCAAGGGCAGAGTCTCTCTCTCGAACCTTCTTTGTCCCGCCAAGCAGGCAAGGCCTCTTGGAAATTATTGACACCATCATAGGTGTGTCCCAGGCACTTTCTCCACCTTTCTTCTGAGAACATTATGCCCACTCTTCCACATAAGGATATTTGATCTGTGGTCTAGGAAGAGTTGACATGGACCCATGGATAATTTGAAATGTGCACTTTAGGCTTTAGAAATTTGTATAAGAGATTCATTTTTACACTATAATACACACTGAGAGAAGGATACTCTGGCACTGTTTTCTCCCAACTTCCCTTTAGGTGGGTCTTGAGGCACTGTTACATAAGGGTACCCCAGGAGTGGACTGTAAATTAAAAGCTATGAGAAGATTGTGCTATACTTGACAAATGGTGGAGTCTCCTCTGTGGAAGTACCTACGTCTCTTTTTATTTTCATTGCTCTTATCATATTTAGAGGTTTTCAATTTTTCAGATGATTTCTTCCCACGTTCATCCAACCTCCCCATAATCAGGAACTGAGTTCCCAGGTTTCACTGCAGTAGCCCAGAAGTTAAAGGCTCCCTGGAGCGTGGTCTGAGAGTGCGTTGTACAGGTCTGTGTGCCAACCCCACTCATGGTCACCTCCAGCTGAGGCATTACAACTTGATATAGGCTGTGACAAATACATAGAACTAAACTGTTTTGATCTTTCAAGAACATTAATTCTTTTTTAAATATTTTGACAAGAGATTTTAAGGGTTTGTCATTTGTTGTTTTGTTTTGTTTTTGCTAGCACACTCAATAGACTTACTTATCTTTTTATTTTAAGCTTTTTTTTTTTCTGAGACAGGGTTTTTCTCTGTAGCCCTGGATGTTCTGTAACTCATTCTGTAGACCAGTCTGGCCTTGAACTTAGAGATCTGCCTGTCTCTGCCTCCCAGGTGCTGTGATTAGAGGCATGTGCCACCACACATGCCCAGCTTAAATTTTTTGTGCAATATATTTTGAACATATCCTTTCCCCTCTTTCAATTTCTCCCAGATCCTCCCCACCTCCCTCCCTACCAACAGGCCCTGGGGTGTGGTTGATATCTCCAGTGTCACCCCATTAGAGAAACTGATTTTCCCCTTCCCAGAAGTCATCTATTGCAAATGACTTCTTGGTTAGGGCTAGGAATCTGTGTCCATTTACTTCCCCTCATTGCGAGGATTTTGTCTAGTTTGAACCTGTGCTGATCTTGTGGATGCTACTACAATCTCTGTGGGTTCAAATGTGCATAGAGATCTTGATGAGATCTGGAATCTCACAGAATATTTTAAGCAAACCATTAATAAAACTGGAAAGATGACCACCACCACGTCATCTTTGCTTTGCATTGATTCACTTTCAGAATCCCAGCCCCTGAGAGAATCTGATACCTATACAATAACTAATAAAGTCGCATTGTCTGTGTAGAGTAGAAGATATGTTCTTCACCAAAATCAACTGTCAACAAAATTATGTTAATTATTTAGCACAACACACACTTTAACTTCTGTATAGAGGCCTCTTACAGTTGGAGGTTCCAGGCAAAGGAAAACACATTTTTACTAGAAAACCTAGTAAGAAAAAAGCTGCTGTTTGGGCTGGAGATCTGGCTCAGTCAATAAGAGCACTTACTACTCCAGAGGACCAGAGTTCAGTTCCCAGAACCCACATGAAGTGTCTCACAGCTGCCTATAACTCCAGCCCAGGGCATGTGGCCTTCTCACTCACACACACCTATGCCCTACACTCATACAGACACAAATAAATAAATTAAAAATGTTAAAAATGAAAAAGAAACTGTTTTCAACCCACGTTGTTTGTGATATTTCCTTATGACAACCCACGAAGATCATGGTCATCTCTTGCCCCTTAAAAAGAAAGTGGTGCAGATGGAATCCATACAGACTGCCATTGTAGAATTAAGAGATCGAAAATTTCAGATTGTGATCTATGCCAAAGTTATGTTTTGGATAAGAACTGATAGTTAATGGTCATGATGGAGACCAAACAGGCATGCAACTCAAGGAAGACGCCGTGAGAGACACCTCCCTTTCACTATGGAATGCAGTGTAGAAGCTTTAAAGCTAGAGTTCCTTGCTTGTCTCCTATGCTTTACTTGAGCTGATCCACATGTTGCCATCAGTCAGAGCCTGGCTTCTGCAGGCAATTGACATGACGGGAGAACTCATTTGCCAAGACTGAGGGCTAAGGGTTCTTGGACTTGATGAGGGTTATAAAGGGTTCTCCGCTAAGTGAAGAAGGCATTTTTAGTGATATGGAAATCCAAGGGAGTGTCTAACAAAAAGCAGAAGGATGTTATTGGCCATGGTGTTGTCAGCTGGCTCTGTCTGACGGGGTACAGAGTTGGGAGTCTAGTGGGGCTGTCTGCTCTTGTGCGGATGGTTAAGGGCCAGAACCTCAACAGTGATCAGGAAAAGAATTCAAGTGAGTCTCAGACAGGTGAACATCCCCTGGAAGTCTTTCATATTGCCTTTCTTCGGAGGGCAGAGTAGCATTTTCTTCACACTGATATGAAATGGCACATTTGTCATCAGACATTTCTGGCTGCCCACCAAGTTTGTGACTGGCACTTGAGTAGTATATACCCTTCATAACTTAAACTTCGTATTTTTAAGCAATCATGTGACAACATAACTGGAATAAAAAATGGTTTTTAAAAAATTGTTCTGAAAATGGGCCCAGTCAAAGCATGCTGCTGAAATGGTCATTTCTCCTGAAAGACCATGAATAATTCAAGATGATTTCTCTTCATCTTTATAGTCTATCTTAGCACTATGGGCATGCACCATAAGGTCTGCATGAACGCTGAAATAATGAAACAAACCCTTTTATTACAACCTGAAGTCAAAATACATCTAAGCACACAGCTTACCTAGGGCTTTCCACAGCATCACTCCCAGGTAGAACCCAGATGCTCAAGATTTGCTACTTGTTATCCCTATAAGCTTTTCTGGAACTCAGAAGCATTTTTTTCCAGTTGATTGCTGAGACAGAGAACCACTAATTTGTTATCTTGATCTTGACAACCCAAATCATCACTGAGAACAATGTTTAATGAACAATGTGCTTGGTGGTACATTATCCCTAAAATAAAGCACAAGGTGGCGCTGTTGCATTTATGCTAAAGTAGCCACCACTTGGCCACCTAGGCCATCTGCAGATTTGATGTGAAAGTGTTAAGCCTGTCCCAAAGACACCATGGCATGGGTTTGTATATGTCAGTGTTTATAATCCCATCATCCTTCCAGATAGGAAAGGCTAAGCAGAAGAAAGGAGAAAAAAACACCTCCTCCTTATGTGAGATGTTGTGGGAAAGCCATGCTGAAGAATATAAGCATAAGAATGTGCTAGAGAAAGGAACAAGCCAGTAAGGAGACCATTTCCTTATCTGCAGAGCTGATTAGGTGGTCAAGTTAGTTATCAGCTAAACTCTTCTCTGGGGTAATGGACTGAAGTGTCTGGGGAGTAGCTGGGGACACAGATGCTCCGCTCGCTGCCCAGAGGACAGAGGACTGGAGAGACCTGCAGCAGCCATGTGCACTGCAGAAGCCAGGGGACAGAAATCACTGTAAGGAACTAACTGAGAGTCTCCTCATCTCCCTGCCCAGTGCAAAGCCATATCTGGCTTCCCCAGCTGGGAAGCAAGAAGGTGGGCTCCCTTAAAACTACACACCCCAGCACCTCGCCCAGAGGCATGCTCACTCAGAAAATGGAGGTATGGAAATGAATTATACATTTATAAGCAGGCAGTTGTACCCAAGGCTTAAGGACCACTACATAGATATCACTAGATTAAAATCCAGCAGCTGTAGAAGTTCCAACACAAAAGCCCATGGAAAAATGAGAAAAAATTATGCCAGATGCAGAAGAATTTCTTCTGGGTTGTGAGTCATTTTTCTGTACCCAAGGGTTCCATTTCTGCAGATGCAGGCAACAGCAGATTGAAAATACTTGAAAAACAAAAATTATGTGTCTGTCCCAAGCACGCCCAGACTAGCCCCTCGTCCTTATTCGCTAAACAATACATTGCACTTATATTTTACTCCTTGGGAGCTGGCAGGTGGTTTGGGTAAGAGCACCTGTTTACTAGCATGAAAACTGGAGCTTAGATTCTCAAAAGCCACGTAAACACTGGGCAAGATGACATGCTCTGCAACCCCTTTCCTGGGAGAACAGAGACAGGAGGATTCCAGTACTTACTAGTCAGCCAGACAAGCCAAAATATCAAAGTCCAGATTCACTGAGAGATCTTGACTTAAAACAAAAGAAAGATAAGAGTGGTAGAGGAAGATATCCGATGTTGAGTTATGGTCTCCACAAGCACATGGATGGGCAATCACATGCATCCCTAGATACACACACACACACACACACACACACATACACACACACTCACACATGCACATGCACACACACAACACCTGCACTTGCACAAACACACATATACCTGTATACACACATCCACACATCCACACACACATACATCTACACACATACACTCCTTTACACACACACCTATACACATAATACACTCTACACACACACACCTCTACACTCACACCACACAAAACACACCCCTATATACATCACACACAACACACCCTACACACACACACACCTACACATGCACACACATACATGTAACACGCATGCGCTTGCACACATACAAGCAATCTGGAAGTAAGTTAAAGTGTTTGGCAAGGTGTGTATAGAGCCTATGGAAATATACTTTATACAGGAGACTTGGACATCATCCAACTTCATAGGTGCAAAGGTGGAAGCAATCCCTCAGGAGTACTGAAGGAGGGTTGTATCCCCAATCTTCTGAAAAAACATTGGTTCTGGGTATTTACAGTCAAACTCTTCCTAAAATTTTCAAAAACCATCAAGTTGGGAAGTCTCAAGCCATCACTGCTGCAAACAGCAAAACCTTTCTAAGAACAGTAAAAAATATTCATCCTGATTCAATGTGGTGTGGACTCCACAGCAATACTGTGCCCAAACAGGCATAAAGATAGACAGTCAGACAGATAGACTGAAAGATGATAGGTAGAAAAAAACTATTTTATGTGGCAATATTTGTCTTTCACATCAGACAAAGTAGAATTCAGTAACAATGCAATAACGTAATTCAGGTCATTTAAGCCCCGGAAGTCTCATCTGAAGGAAGCAGATAATTGAAGCAGCATTTGTTTACTCTAGTTTACGTGATCAAGTTAATTAATTCTACTTTCCATTTCCTCTTGCTAATGTAATGCGACCTCAGTGCTAAGTAAATTGGTTTGGAGATTTGGTTGCATATGTAGTTCTTGTAAATACAACCTGAAATGTGTGAAACACACACACACACACACACACACACACACACACACACACACACACACAGAGAGAGAGAGAGAGACATACACACATGTGTAGCAAGCTAGTGTCACTATTTGGAGGCCTAATTAATTTATTCTCCAACACGGTAAACACTAATGCTTCCAACTTAACGGATTGAATACATGGAATAATGCATGGACCAAAGTTACTACTTGGTTAAATATTAAAATAAGTCCATGTTTTAATTTGCTTTCAGTTCCTGTAATGACAGGAAAATGCTGCTCACTGGCTTGTTCTTCATGGCTTGCTCAGTCTGCTTTCTTATACCTGCCAGGACCACCTGTACAGCAATCACTATCTGAGGGGGTTGCTACACCACAACTTTGCTCCTAAATATTGACTTGGGTTTTCTTCCCCACTTCAGACCATTTAGTTCCCAAATAAAAGAGAACTTTTAGATTCATAATCAGCCTTAAAGCTGGGCAGATATCAACCCTCTAAGCTGTTCTGCTGTTTTGCAACTACACACCCCAAGTTATTGCTACCATGGCTCCTGCCTGGGCTGCCTCCGCTCCATCAGGCCAGCCCTCGTGCCACCCACGTGCTCAGGGTCCTTACTGCACCATGGCCACTTCCTTCTCACGCAGCCTCTTCTCCTGCCTCTTTCCCGCCTCGAGGCCAGGAGCCTAAGCTCCACCTACTTCTCCTTTGCTCAGCTATTTGATGTCTTGCCTTTTAATCAACCAATTAACTTTATATTGGGTACAACAAAGTTTACACAACCAAAACTGGTACACATGAGGATGTACTTGTCTACAACCGGATCTTTGGAGCCAGTATTTAGCCTTTGAAATCCCAATACACCTGTCCTGGGGTGGCAGTGCTCAGGAGACTGGGCCTTTCTAATCAATCACCAAGCAAGAAAATGGCTCACACCACCTACATGATGGAGGCCGATCCTCAGTTGAGGTTCCCTCTTTTCAGGTCGGCCATTGGCAGTGTCAGAACATTGCCACCACCCTCAAATCTCTCCATGAGATCTTTTAAACCACCTTTCCAAATGAGGCCCAGCCACAATGCTTAGTAATTATGTTTCCTTTTTTTTTTTTCCTACTCAAGCATGTTGGACAAAAACTACCTCTAATATCCTGTTTTGCAATCCTTAGTGGATTATGTCTGTACTCCCTGGTTCCCTGTGGACATATGCTTTCTTTGCATAATTGTTTAAGAATGCATCTGTTCCCTCCAGAAGGAGACTAGTTCTCAAGTCTTTTCCTAGTGCTGCTCTGAAGACTTGATAATTACCATGAGCCTGGGTCTTCTGGAACCTCTGAGCAGAATGAGAAGGAACATCTCTTGCAGAACTACGTCCTTGGGAAGGAAGTAGAAACACTGCAACTATTTGTGACCTCAAAATATGCTCAGAAAAAGCACGGCTTTTCCTTTAAAAATCATTTTTTCACTTATTTTTACTGTATACAAGTGTTTTTGCCTGCCAGTATGTATAGGCACCATGTACATGCAGTGCCTGAGGATGCCAGCAGAGGGCGTCAGATTCCCCTGTGACTGAAGTTACAGGTGGTTGTAACCCTCCACGTGGGTGCTGGGAATTGAACCCAGGTCCTCTGCAGGAACAGCCAGTGTTCTTAACCACTGAGCCATCTCTCCTGTCCCCAATACAGCTGTTCTTTATTGTGCATCTTGACTCTAACTACAATAGTTTTAGGCACTGGGCTGGGTCTTGGTCTTATAAGCTTTCAATAGGTTGACATCCTTGATATCTCTGTGGTAAGGATGAAATTAGTCAGTGTTTTGAACCAGTCTGGTTTGAAACTTGCTGTGTAGACCAGACTGGCCTTGAACTCACAGAAATTCACCTCTGCCTCCTGAGTGCTGGGAATAAAAGCACATGCCACCTGCCCAGCTATGGAGAGGACCCCAGAGGGCTCCCTCACTCTTCTTCTAAGATGGTATCCCAGAATCAGTTGTGGCATCTTGACCTTGGACTTCCAGGTTCTAAAACTGTTAAAAAGGAAAGTTTGTCGAAGTCACTGCATCTGCGGCACATTTGCAGTAGCGCTCCAAATGGACTTTCTGAAAAGCAGTCTGGAAATTCTGTACGTCTGTCTAGATGTAAGAATTCATGACATGGTGGTTGTCTAAATCAGTGGCTTCCAACTGGGACCCACCTCAAGGGTTCAGAAAGCAACATATTGAAACCTGAAAAAAAAAGAGTGCTAAGATTTCCATATAATTATATATAAGCATCCTAGTTTGCAGTCCGTTGTGGTGATAAAACTCTGGCCAAAAGCAACCTGGGCAGGAAAGGGGGTTACTTTTATCTTACAGGTAACAGTGTGCCGTTGAGGGAAAGAAAGGCAGGAACTCAGGGCAAAAGCCTGGAGGTAGGAACTGAAGCAGAGACCACTGAGGAACTCTGCTTACTGACTTGCTCCCCTTGGTTGCTCAGGTACCTTTCTAATGAAAGCCCAGACCCACCTAAGAAGGGTGCTTCCTATAGTGAGATGCGCCCTCTTATGTCAACTAGCAATTTAAAGAAAAAAAAAAGTCTCCCACAACAGACTCTCTGAGCCCAATCTGATTCGGGTAATTCTCAACTGACTTTCTCTTTTTCCAAGTAGCTGTACTGTGTGTCAAGTAGACAAAAATTAGGCCAGTGCAGAGGCCAGACGCAGAAACAGTTTGACTTGGTGATGATGTTCAATACATACAATAAAGCTGTTGCCTTTTTGTGGTCTGCCTGGGACACAGGGCTGGAGTCTGTGCAGAAGTGGTGACAGTGGCAACCTCATACATCAGCACACATCCTAAAGATCATAAGACAGTGCATCCTATAAAATGAGAGCCCACCCAAACTCCCCATCCCAATATCTTAAAAACTATAAATATGTCTACCTTTAACTAACAAGACAAAGGGCGCAAGTGTGATTAAATAGAAGCTCTTGAGATTGGGAAATTATCGGAAAACAATTGGAACCCTGCAGTCCCTGGTGAGCACTTGTGTACATATATGTAAGTACAAAGGTGTGTGTACATAGTTACCTGTGTGCAGCTCTGTCACATATGTGGGATCATTCAGCTGCCAATGCAGGCAGGTGACAAGAATAATTTCCTCTGCACAAGGAATCATTATGCTGCCCTCTCTCCCTCCCACCCCCATCCTCCAGCAACCATTATTAATCTGTGTGCTGTCCGTATGATTCTGCCATTTAAGAACATAAAATAAATGGACTCATTCAGTATATAACCTTTTAAGGCGGGTTCTTCCTCCTTGGCGCACTTCTCTTGGGATCCATCCCAGTTGCTGCGTGCATTATTTTCCTGCCAAAGGAAATAAACGAGTTATGCTGGGTAGAGAGTGGCTCAACTGGCCTGTCCGCTTAGGCTCTCTCCAAGCCTGCACCAACCTTCCAGAGGCTTCACTGATAAAACTGTTTCCAGCTTGCTGGAGCCCTTGGTGAGAGTCAGCATCTCACATCAGGGGATACGTGTCCCTATTCTTGGCAGTGGTCACCAGGAAGCTAGCCTTTGCATTCTCCTCACACTCAGGGTGGCCCACCTCCAGCAGCAGATACAGCCCCTTCACACTTAGGAGCCTTCTAGAATTTCATGTCCCAAATGTGCGCAACTCCAGCGAAAGAAAATGACCTCACTGGATTCCTCTTTCTCATAAGGGATCATCTTCCCATTTTAGATCCATTTCCTTTACTGGTGTTGGAAAGAACCTTTAGCTGTATAGTGCAATGTGTTCATGGAGCCAATGAATTGCAGAGCTTATATATTTTATGAGGACATTCATCTGCCTACCGCATTGTGTATATCAATGCCATTGCCTGTAGTCTCCTTTTTATTGCCCAGTAATATTCCATGGTGTGGGCCTTACGTGATTTATGTAACGCTTCACTTCTTGAAAGCTATTTGAAATGTTTCCAGTTTGGGGATGCTATGAATAAAGACGCCACCAATATTCTCATCTATGAGTTGATGTGAACACTGTGGTACTTTTTTTTCTATCTCCAGGGTAAATGTGTAGGAGTGGTACTGCTGAGTGGATTTGGCATGTCACACTTGATTTTACGAGACAGGTACAAGCAATTTTCTACACTGGCTGTGCCATTTCCATGGCCTCCAGTGGTGTCTGAGTAATTGTTTCTCTCCCTACAGAGCTGTGGCCGCTACACTATTTTAGCCATTTTGTTCCTTGTATTGAGGTATCCCATTGTGGACTTAATTTACAAGTGTTTAATGCCCATCAGTGACAGCACAGCGATTTTTACATCTGCTGTTCAGTTATTCTCTTTGATGGAAGTCCTGTTTTCATCTTTTGTCACTTTTTAAAAAGATTTCTTTATTATTAATATAATATTATATATTAATGTAATATATACACAACACAGAGAGAGAGAGAGAGGCAGAGATAGAGACAGAGAGAGATTCTTTGTCTGCATTTTTAAAATTTTATTTTATTAATTTATTCTTATTACATCTCAATGGTTATCCCATCCCTTGTATCCTCACATTCCTCCTTCCCTCCTGTTTTCCCCTTACTCCCCTCTCCTATGACTGTGACTGAGGGGGACTTCCTCCCCCTTTATACACTCATAGGATGTCAAGTCTCTTCTTGGTAGCCTGCTGTCCTTCCTCTGAGTGCCACCAGACCTTCCCATCCAGGGGACGTGGTCAAATATGGGACACCAGAGTTCATGTGAAAGTCAGACCCCACTCGCCACTTGTCTGCATCTTTATATGTGTGCCATATGCATGCTTGGTGCCTTCAGGGACAGAAGAGGGTCTTACTGGAAAGGTCAGTCTTTGACAGTCTGAAATATCCTATTTCAAAGTCATTTTTTTTTCTGGAAGAATAGCATACAAACTTTAAAATAAAGAACGAGAGACGAGATGTCAGCTTTGTGACATGAGCCTGGTTTGTTTGAAGCTTTTAGTGCAGGACCTCCCTCCAACTCAAGTCAATTCAGTCTCCTTCCCTGGTTGTTAAACTGTGGGTTTCAAGACTCTTTGTCTTTGTCCAGGGTGGCAAGCTTGGCTTCTGCCCAGGCAGTTGCTTGTCCCTCTTTTACATCTGTTTGCATTTCCTTTTCAGTGTTTCCAGGGGGGCGCATGCTTATTACCTCTCAGCAAGTGTTGTCTACAATTGGCTGAATTTTTTTCTCATGCATCTCTGACCATTTTCACTATGGACTTCTGGGAAGATCCATTGTCCCAGGAAGGACACAGAAAGGGAGAAACCATCATATCTATCTGTTAAACCTAGGATGTATATTCTTGTGATAAAAACAGGCTAGTAATTAACATGACCATGTTTAATCAACTAATAATTAACTTATATTACTTAATTATCCTAAGAAGTCTGCAATAGCACTTTCAAAGTATTAGGAGTAAGCCTTGTGTTATAGCTGAATTGTATAGGCACAATACTTCATATTAGAGTAGAAATATATATAATATGTGTCAAGAATAGTCTTACATTTGAATTCTAGACCAATGTATCAAAATTAAACTTATTTTGCCTCAATATACAAAATTTTATACCAGGGAATAACCTTGTGAGCAACAATTAAGGCATTAAGTTGAGGAGTAGATTCAATTATCTACTTTTTGTTCTATCATTCCTATATATTTCTTTATTCCCCCATCTCTCTTTTCAATCCCTATCTCCAAACCTAAGAAACAAAGATAAAGGAAGAGAGAGACATCTCTGAGTTTAAGCTTGTTTTGTCTCTGAACAAGACCAATAATAACTTATAACTGACTCCCAATGTAAATAAACATCTATACCCGATAAAAGCAACCAAAAACCTACCCAACTCCCTTTAAGGTTAATGGGGCATCATTCTCTTAAGGTTTCTTCTGGCTGACTTGGGACAAATAATACCTTTGTAGGGACCTAAATAAAATTGGGGAAAATGGTTAAACAAGCAGGAATAGCATTTGTGGCCCAGTTTCTAAATGTTGAGGAATTCCAGACTTAATTAAAGTCCTGTGTGAGACAGTCTGAAATGCTGTACCAATTGGGATTGAAAGCTTCTTTGCAGCTGTCCTAGGAGCTGTCCTGTTCTGCTGAAGAATAGCAACTGAAGCACTTGGTTCTAGAACATGAAGGATGCAGGATGTCAATGTCCAGCATGCTGAGAGGAATGAATCCTGTCAGGTCTGATCCAGGATCAGTGTCTGGTTCTTTTGTCTTGGAAACATATACTTTCTCACAAGCATTATACAGTCCTAAAATTATACATGTTTGAGGTGTGCCTCAGAGACCTACAGCAAATGGCATTTAAAGATGGTGTTATTATTTTAAAGCTTCTTTGACAATAAGACAGGTTAACTCCTGGCAACATCCAGCCTACCTCAAAGAAGATGATGAGCATCAACAACCTCCTTATGGAGATGGCTTCAAATGTGACAAACCAGCCACTGGGCAAAATGTCCTAATTTTAGCCACAAACAGAATTCTGCCTAAAAATGGGCAAGCTTGGATACAGGTAGAGTCAACGGCCAAACTTTGCCAAAACAGGGTAAGCAAGTCCTCAATAGTTCCTGCCTCACAAATATGTCTGTGAGATATATTGGGCCAGAAGGCTGAAGATGATGTTCCAACATTAAAAAGAGTTTTGGGTGTCTGATCAGGCAACAAACTGTCTCTTTCATTTTCTCATTTTTGGAAGCTAATCTGCACTTCCTGTCTATTCAGGTAATTAATTTTATTCCTTCTCAAGTCTCTGATGGGATTGAAGACCAGATAGTTCAATTTTACAATTAAGCTTAGTTCTTTAGGGGTTGAGATGTTTTTATGTCTGGATAGATGTTTTATGTTGATAAAGATGAGATGTGATAGATATTGATTTACATTCAGAATTTTAGACACACCAAGATAGGAAAGATGTTTTCTTCAAGGTTGTCAAATACAAATAGACAAAACACTATGAATGTAACATTTTTATAATTCCTGATTGTTTCATGGTTCTTCTTGCTGTAGGTAGTTTATTGTATATATGTGTAATAATATAAATGTATATGTAAAAAATAAAAAGAGAAAATCTTGTTTACTTTATGAATCATTTATAAAGATAATACCGAAGTATTTATCTATTTATGATTTTTGTTTGTTTAGTTTTGTGAGATGGGGTCTTGTGTAGCCCAGGCTGACTTCCAACTCAATATATTGACAAAAAAAAGATTACTATGAATTTTCTGCAGTTTTTGAAACTTTAATCCCTGTGCCTTAGTAACAGTCATTACCCATTCCTCCCTCCTTCTACCCCCCCCTCTCTCTCTCTCTCTCCCCCCTCTCTCTCTGTCTCCCTCATGTCCTTCTTCTATTTTTTATAACCTACTAAGTCCCATTAATGCTGACCATATGCACATGTGTGTAGCAAGATGTGCCCACTGGTACAATAGTGACAAAACTGTTGGTAGGGAAACCAACCACACTCCTGATTGTATTTGAGGCCTATTTCATAGGAGAGAATTCATGCCTAGTATTGTAAACATAATAAAATCCATGTCTAGGAAGACTATAGGTCCTAAAGGAGAACCTACCAATGTTGTTTTGTTAAATAATCATGTTATCAAACTTTTAAATATTTATGTTTATATCCATCAATCTGTGCTGCTCCCAACCTTGGTCTTTACTGTTAATGCAGAGACATAACAGTACAAAATGATGAAAATAAACAACTGTCAGTGGTCAGTCATGTTGGGACATCTATACCACCCCACCAAACCTCACACCCCTGCCCAGGGCTCAGGAAACATTGTGAAAGATGAGGTGAAAAGAATCCAAGAGTTGAAGAATGGTAGGAGAGGTGTGAATGGCTGGTGCTGGTATCTGCACAGGACAGAGCTTCTGCACTCATAAACCAGGAGCCACTGTGGTCACCCCACATCTTCAAATGCATTTTTGCCTGGCATCCTTCCCTTAAGGGACCTGAGTTAAACATAAAGCCAGATTTATGCAGCATGTTCCAGCTTAGAAACATTGAGAGGTATGGAGCCTTTGCTGGTGATACTGGTTTCAAGGTCATTCGAGTTCTTAGGCAGACAGTGTCTGAA
This sequence comes from Acomys minous, assembly GCF_964271855.1. Taxonomy (NCBI): domain Eukaryota; kingdom Metazoa; phylum Chordata; class Mammalia; order Rodentia; family Muridae; genus Acomys; species Acomys minous. The sequence goes on from NC_140498.1 coordinate 53,746,624, forward strand.
TAGGGAACCTCTCCAGGACAGCATGAATGACAGTCACCTCTTTGCTCTGTAAGGCCAAGGGAACATTCCCATATGGCACTGACTTAGATCATGGCTAAATGTGTGTCTGGTGGGCTAAGTGGGTGATTGCTTCACCATTTTTATCTGCTTTTCTGCTTAGGAAAGGAAAAGTTAACTAATTTTTGTACAAAGTACCAGAAATTGTACAAAGTCCAATGTACATCACTCTTTCTTAGCAAATGTCTAGAAGCTTCTGTCATCAATACTTCAACAAAAGGATCAATGCCAGCTTGAAAAAATAACTGGTACACTCTGAAATGTTAACTTACCTACTTCAAGAATTTGAAATCAAGCATAGAGAAGCAAGGGCATTTTTTATCAGCATGATGAAATCCTGAAGCTCTCCTCTCTTACAGCTCTCTTTAGCAATTTTTCTGGTGCTGGCTCAAATTTATCATTGAGCTGACTTTTACCCCAAATGGCACTTCATGAATAATTCATATTTACAAATATATGAAGTTGATGAAAAATTATTACTGCTGTAACTGACTTGAATAGCTGAGACATTTATCATCTTATCATTAATTTTTGATGGTTTGTTCCTTGGATAACAGAAAGTGAAGACTGTAAGGCCTGAAAGGGAAGCAAGCCCTACCCTTCTGTGCTTGGGGACCTCATTCCAACATTCTCAGACAGAAAAACAAGCAGCTGAGAGAAGAAACAGTGGCACTCAAGAGTGATGGACTTCCTCCAAATAGAGGTAAAGCCAAATGAAAGAGGCATTCTGGCATTAAACAACATAAATGCTACATAAATATTGGCTAAACCAAAGGAACTGGGTGTTTTCAAACAGAGAAAATGTGAACTTAAATACTAGTAAGTTCTCAGCAGTTAGAAACAAAAGCAAGTCTAAATCACCATGACTCCTAGTAGGAGCTGTGCTTTTCAAAGCAGGTTCACTCACCCAGCCCCATGTGGGACATTCATATCTCACCTGCCCTTCCAAGGATCACTGACCATCACAGAAGGGAAGCAGAGTCTGAAAGATCATAAGAGCCAGAGACAGTGGGTAACTACAGGGAAGTAGTGTTTTCCACACACAGTAGGGCAGTTGCACATATGAACTCACAGCGATTGTGACAGAATGCACAAGACCTGTGCAAGTGCAAGCCAGACCAAATCGCAGGATGGATGGACCAGGAAAGCCGGAAGTCCCACCACATCTGAGGTGCTATTGGCTGCTGTGGGAGAAAGTGTTGATTTTTTGTTTTTTTGGGCTTTTTTTTTTTTATCAGGAATGTAGAACAAAAGAGGCTGCCCAGGCTATGAGAGATGGTTCTACAGCCTTATACATACAGATCTCTCGTTTTTAAGGTTGAGAGAAAATACACTAGTCCTCTCTGTTTTCAGCACAAGATTTTGCATGGTGCAATCTTGGGGACCCTGGAAAAACTCATTTATTGAAATGCTTTCCATCTGTTGCTTCTTTGACCACCCCGTGTCAGGATAGACAGTGGAGTTTGCATTAGTTTACCCACTGAAGATTTTGAGAGACTTCAAAGCTTAATGTACATAGCCCAGGAAGTTTTCTAGTATGTGATGAAAGGTCACAGAATCCTCAGAGTGTACTTCCTGTTGTGTACCTCCTAGGTTTGCTTTCTTTTTAAGTAACATTTTATTAACTCTCTGAGAATTTCATACGTCTTTGATCATACTCACCGCTCTTCCCTCAACTCCTGCTGGTTCTGCCTCTGCTGAACTTCATCTACTCTCTCCCTCCCTCTTAAATCCACAAAGTCCAATCTGTGTTGCTCAACTGCTCTTGAGTACGGACCGGCCTGGAGGTGTTTTTAAGCACTACAGTAAAAAGCCAAAAATTAGGGATGAGACTGAGGGAGAAGAAGAGAACCTCACAGAAAAGAAACCATTTAGAGATGGTCCCAATTGCTTTGTCCCTGACTGTCCTCACAAGTGAGGTGGAAACTCTTGAGCACCCCTTCTCTGGGTCTCAAAGTTATGGAGTTTTTATTTTTTTTTATGTTTGTTATTATTTTCTGTGCTTAAAATGCTAATGTTCTAGTTAATCAGACCATGTATGTCACATCACTGGCATGCTGGGTCCTTCACAGTCCCCCTTCCTAGCTCAGTCTTCCATTTCCTACACAGAGTCAGCCTGTTGAGTTTGGAAAGTCCTCATTGTCAATAGGAAAGCAGCACAGGGAGAGAGCGGCTCAGTGGAGAGACCACTGTATGCTGAAGCAAAGGATGGATGGAAAGGAAAGCAGAGGCAAATTTCCAGGTAACTGATCCAAAACAAAGTCATGTCTTAAATATACAGATGTTTCCATGGGTGATATTCTTGTCCTTATCTTTGTTTTACAGACACAGAAAAATACCAGATGGATGCCAATGGAGCCAACAAATGTGTCTGACCATCCCAGCTGGACGACTGTAACTCAGACAAGGAGAACTGTGAAGACAATGGGGGTGGTTTTGCCTTTGATGTTAATCAATGGATTGATTAAAGTGAATATGGAACCAATCATTGAATAAAAGTTGGAACTGAAAACGTGTAATCTTTAAAAGAAAGGTTGTGCCAGGCAATGATTTCCTAGCTGTGATACTAAAATTGACGAAAGTTTAAAAAATATTACACTTAGAATTTAGCTGATTAAAGAATAAGATATTAATATTTCAAAGGAATTCATCAAGAATATGAAAGATAACAGGAAAAATAAGCAAATTGTTTATCTACATAAACATATATATGAAATATAGCTATTTAAAGAACTTCTAAATTCAACAACAAAAGCACAAATAATCTAACTTATGAACTGACAGGGGGTTGTGATGGGAATTTCTTCACTGAACATATACAAATGGCTGAAAACACAAAGTATGTGAGTGGAGGCCAGGAGCTGGGTTGGGGTATGAATGGGGCTAACAAGTAAAGTACAAGGGGTTTCCTTTCTGATTGAGAAAATATAAATTAGTGAGAATGGAGAAATAACACTGCTAATGTGCTGAAAGCCATAGATAGATGAGAGAGAGAGAGAGAGAGAGAGAGAGAGAGAGAGAGAGAGAGAGAGAGAGAATCATGTTAAAGTATATTTCTAAAAATATAAAAAAAGAATTGGGTTTGATTTGAAGAGAGTAGGACTGGTCAGACAGCAAATTATATGAAGAAAAAAAAACCTACCACTCTTCTAATTTCTCACTGAAGAATATTTTATTTAGGAAGACCATTGTGTGCATTATTCTGAACCTAATGGTTCCTCTGGTGCAGGGGTTCTCAACATGTGGGTCACGACATCTTTGGGGATTGAATGACCTTCTCACAACAGGAGAAACCTAAGACCATCAGACTATAAGACACTTACATTACTACTCCTAACAGTAGCAAAATTACAGCTATAAAGTAGCAATGAAAATAATTTTATGGTGGGAGGGGTCACCACAACAAGAGTAACTGTGTTAAAGGGTCACAGCACTAGAGTGGCTGTTCTCACCCACTCTACTCTGCTGAGATCAGAGAAGCTTCTGGAGCCTCTTGTGGAGAGCTGGTTGAGAGCAGTGCTGTTCTTCCTTGACAACAGCAAAGATTCCCAGTTAGAAAACACTGGACAGCAGCGACAGCCACTCGCTTGCCATTGCCCTGACTGGCCCATGGACTCCAGTGTCTTCACACAAGTCTCTCAGCCTGGAGGGTGGAAAGGAAATCATTGCCAGCGTATATTCAAGGCTTGGGCTCAACCTGATTTTACATTCTTCCTGGCTTCATATGTGGTGGAAGTATATGGAATGCTCCAAAATAAAACGTAAAATGCAAGAAAAAAGTCAATTTGCCCCACTAATAGCAACCGAAGAACGTGTATCATTTGAGTATTGCTGACAATGTTTTAATTGCTAAGGCACTTTCTCGTGACAGAAAACTGTGTTTGGCATTCTTCTGAGCTCTAAACCGAACTATTTTTGGATTTAGAGATAGACATTCCCAATTCACAAGGTGTAGTCAGACCAACATAAGGACATTATTTTAACATCCTAGCAGGAGGAATCAGCCTTTCCCCGGGGCAGCAGGCTGTGATTTGAAGAAGGATCTATCTGTAGTATTTGTGATGCCCATGGTTGATACAGATGTTATAACCGAATAGATAGGAATCTTCTTTCTTTCCACACTATCATGTGGGCACTGCCTAATAGGAACCAAAAGCCTATTTCATGCCTGATCAGCCAAAATGCAACCGCGTCAGCCCTGTCATACTAGCAAGACTGAAATCCCTATCCTACGACATCAGAGAACCGTATCCCCTCCTCAGTGGCATCTCTTGATGCTTGATAACTCCTGGTGTATTAACTAGGTATATTAACATGTGTCGTGTGCACAGGAACTGACCCTTGCTGAAAGCATCATTCAAAATGGTGTTCTATACAAGGATTCTTGGACAAAGAGAATGTTTCTACCTCACGCAAAGAGGTCTGGTCCTCAGACATGGACAGAAAAGAAACATCACTGTTTTCTGTTCCACAAAGTGGGTATGGAAGAAAATTAACTTGAACTAGTAAGCGTGTGTGTGTCTGTGTGTGTGTGTGCATGCGCATGTGCATGCATGTGTGTCTGTATTATATCTGTGTGTTTATATATTCCTAATTCCTAATATATATACATATATATATTCCTAATCTATGGCTAATTTCCATAAGTGTTAGTGCTCAACAAATGGTGTTAATTCTATTTTTATTGCTAATAAAACAGTATAGCAACAACCTCTTATTATTGGAAAGGTCATCTGAATAAATAAGCAAATTGTATGATGTCTTTGACTTCATCTTTGGCATTTTGTTGCTATTAGAATCCAAGCCAACACAACTAGGTCCCTGAGTTACAAAATTCATTACCTACTATGTAGGTACTATGTATGGAGACCATGGGTGTCATAGACTCTGATCTACCTTCTAGTTCACACTTTCAGAAGTAGGATTAAAAAGTGTATATAAGAGAAAGGCAGTGAGGGGTCATGTAAAAGTGAGATGGGGGCACTGGAATGAGCACATCAAATATTATTCATACAGTGATGGTATGGCTAGAATTGTATGCACCACTTTTTAGAGCAGTCATTTGTTTAGTTTCATAGTAAGGTGGCTTCAGGCTTATTGGGGACAAAGCACAACCCCAGAGAAGCAAGCATGTCTTAGCTCAATATTTACAGGACCAGCATGGCAGATGGGTTGGGACTCACAGTTTGTGACACTGGGAGCAAGTTGGAGGCCACTGGTGAGCACTGAGTGAATCATGGGAGTTACAGAAGAGACGAAGCGAGACTCACACTCTACTCTGGCTTTTGTGTGATGCCCCAAGCCTAGAGCTGGATATTGCAAGTGGTTTTTCTCTCTATCCCTTAGTTTCCAGAATAACAATTCCTGAGATCCATTAAATATTATATAAATTTTATATATTATATTTATATTATATTATATTATATATTATATAAAATTTACATAATAACATATTATAAATATCATATAAACCTATGCCATCTAGTTAGGCTCTTTTCTGACCAGCTCATAAATTAAAATAATCCACTAATCTACATTCTGCCACATGACTAGTTACCTGAGCTCAGGCACCGTGCATACATCTTCCTCACATTTTGGCAGCTATATCTTCCTGAGCCTGGCTCTATCACAGAATCCCTTTTACCTGCCAGAAGCCCCACTATTCCCTGTCTCAACCATATGCCATAGGTCTTTCCATTGACAGGTGTCACTTCCATACAATACACAAGAGATTCCTTCTACATCTGGATGATGGTATTATTTGACCAATGCGGAACTTGATTGGTTTATAGTCTCTCCTCATTTTCAGTAAGAAGCAAAGGTGGAAATAAGCTTAAAAATCAGCCTGACTTTAGGTGCCTGGTAGTCTATTCAGAGTTCATATTTGAATTGAGGTCACATCAGAGAGTGTCATCAGGTTCATGGTGGAGGAATATGCCACAAGAAACCTGCATGGGTGACACTTTACAGGAAAAATAAAGATGTCTCTTTTGAGATGTCACATTAAAAATGGGCTTTGGGGTGTGAGTTCTTGGCTAGAGATCACCTTGGATCTTATACACCGATCCCTGCTGGTCCTACTTATGACATCCACTGCTTACAGGCTACACTGTGGATGTCTCGAACCAATCTGCATTCTAGTGATGGATAGGCCGATCCAAGACTTCATGATCACGGGAAATGAGAGAATTATAAGCTGTGATTTCCACAGTCTCGCACATGAACATACTCTCTCCTAGAATGCCCACAGTAGGTGGCCATGATGACTCATATCATTGTAAACTTCCTTTTGGTGAATGTACCCACAATGTTGAGTATTTTACAATATCATTTACAACCTCCACAACAACACTAGGGCTTAGGCAGAACTTTTACATATAGTTTATAAACAAATAAACCAAGGCTCCTGGCATTTAAACAAATTATCCCTAGAACATAGAATTCAAAGGAAACTGCTTTGGTCTGAGGCATCACATGGTGGCCTTTCTCACCACCGTTTGCATTCATGTGTGTTTGCCTTGAGGCATGACACCTTGCTTGGGCAGGTCCTGTTAGTGCCAACTGGTCCTTTAATAAGGTTCCATCCTTCGATCTCTGAGGTCTCTAACAAAAGAAAAACAAAAATTAATCAGAGAAGAATCATTTGGGTGTGATAGTGTAAACATACAGCACCAGCACTCCAGAGACTAAGGCAGGAGAATTGCTGTGACTTCAAGGCCAGCCTGTGTTGTATAAGGGATACCAGGCCAAAGACAGGGCTACAATAGTAGGACCTCGTCTCAAAAGCCAAACACAAAAACACAAACACATTACAACCCTCTGTCTATTATATATGCATGTAGAATAATCATGATTCTTATGGGCTATAAAAAGTATAAGGCTATAAGAATTGTATAACACACTGTAAAAAAATTATAAATCTCAAAATTGCTAGGTGGGAAGGACATAAAGTTCTCATCAAATTCTGCAGCTCGCTGAATGCAAAGCAAATGCACTTTTCTAGAAGAGTCTCAGGAGTGATTTTTAAGCTCAGGAGAGATTCCTTGCCTCCCTTGATCTTTCGGTGCAGATGAGCAGACTGTGGGGCCAGTGCTGAAGAAACACAGCCACAGCTTTTTGAACAACTCACTTCAAGAGGGATCCTAGATAGTCTTCGTCCTGCTGGGGCTTAAGACCCAGGGCTGGGGCCAGGGTGGATTGGTACCCTTTGGGGGCCTCCCCTTCTCTGAGAAGAAGGGGGGATTTCGTGAGTGGGCCATGAAGGTAAGACTGGGAGGAGAGAAAGGAGGGGCCTGGGGTCAGGCTGTTAAGTGATTAATTTTTTTAAGTACACAAAAAGAGGATACTAAAACATAAAAATTTAGTTTGTGTGCCTTTCATTTTCCAGAGTGAAAGTCCATCTTGGGGCGGTGAGAGTAGTCACTAGTCTCTCCCCCTTTGATTAAAAACGTTTAAAGCCAAGATCTTTTCAAAGACTGATTTCTATCTTCTGGGTATGGGTGTTTTGCCTGTACATATGTGTTTATGTGCTCCACATGGATGCAGTGCTCACAGAAGCCGGAAGGGGGCTCCCCTAGAACTGGAGTTGCAGACATCTGTAAGCTGCCATGCTGGTGGTGGAAAAAGAACCTGGGTCCTCTGCAACAGCAGTCAGTGCTCTCAACCACTGAGCCATCACTCCAGGTAATTAAGGAAGGATGCTTAAGGTGCCAGGTACTGAAAGGGTACTTAAAAAAAAAAAACTAATGTAAAGCAGGAAAAAACAGAAATGCAATTTTGTGGTTTGGAGAGCTTTTTAAGATCCCTGCTGTGAAAACAACATAGATTTCTGAATTCTTTCTCTATGAAAAATGATGGGAATGTCTGAGCTCTAAGTGAGAGACACTCCAAGCTGTTCCTACTCATGCAGCCCATGGCGGAATGAAACATTTGATTTCATACAGGCACCTGCAGAGGATTTAACAGTCTCTGTAATAGGTGAAGGATTTCAATTTAAGGGAGGACTGTTTGTTTGTTTGTTGCTTTCTATAAGGTTTGCTACAAAGAATTTGCCATGCTTTTTGATATCTTTGTAGGAAAGTATATTAAGACTCAGAAGTAGTAAAATCAGGCATCTAAAGTGTCTGGAAAATCCTTTTTCCAGTGACAGGGAAGCTAACGTCCTGAAGAGAATTCCTTGGCACCATCTCTACCCTCTGATGCTTATTCATCTAATCAGCTATGTCAGATATATACTGTATTAAGCTGTTTTCTTTTGCTGTAACAAAATTTCTGAGGCTGAGTAATACATAAAGAATAAAGCTTTCTTTGGTTGATGATTTGTTGGGAACACTGGAAAATCTGAGATTGGATGATCTCTATTTGCTTGGCCCCTGATGAGGGCATGGTGGCAGAAGGCATCAAGAGAGTTGGAAAAGATGGGAGAGAGATCACACAGGGAGCCAGGAAGCCAGAGACGTTATGACAATGTGTGTTCATGAGAACTTACTGAGGACAATACATAATCCCATCCAAGGTCCACCCTTTGATGTGATCTCTCTGGACTACAAGACCTGAAAAGACCACACCAACTAATACCCAAACACAGACAGAGGAAAATTTCACAAATCTCTACCCTTAGACAATGAACTGTGGGCAGTCAATGGATGCTGAGGAAGAGAAAAACAATTCTTTCTTTCTTCCTTTTGTTTATTCAAGGATGATACCTCAACTATAAAAACACAGCTCTTAACACATGCAAATGAGAGGTACACTAATTGGACTCAGTAGGTTGTGTTTGTGTGTCTGTGTGCATGTATGTACACAAAGAAACACACATGGATAATTATAGAAAAGAAGGTTATAAATCTGCCCAGGCTTTACAATGTGTAAACTATGCAATCACTTAATTTCTTTCTACCTCAATTTCTTATGCATAAAATATAGGCAATCATAGCATCTTCTCATGGAACTACTTGGATTACACAGCTTAATTTTGTTGTTGTTGTTGGTGGTGGTGATTGTGGTTCTGGTTGGTTTTCTTTTTTTTTTTAATTTTAATTTATTATAATTTATTCAGATTATACCCCAATTGCTATCCTCTGGCTTGTATCTTCCCATTCTCACGCTCCCTTCCTCTTCCATCCAATTCACCTCCCCTAAACCTCTGACAGAAGGGGACCTCTTCCCCCACCATATGACCACACAGACTATCAAGTTTCATCCAGATAGTCTGCTTCCCCTTCCTCTGTGTGCTGCCTCCTCACTAAGGGGAAGTGACCAAATCAGGGGCAACAGAGTTCATGTCAGAGGCAGTTCCCACTCTCCCCACAATCATGGAGAATTAGCTGTCCTTGGCTAGATATGAAAGGTACTCTAGATTTACTGAATGCATTGTCCTTGGTTGGTGCAACAGTTTATGCAGGCCCTGCTGGGTCCAGATCCACTGGCATTAATGGTCTCTTTGGGGGGGGGGGCTCCTGAACCCTCTGGGTCTTTCCATTGCTTATTCCTCCATACCACTCTTACCTGGAGTCCACCAGCAAGTTCCAGCATCTATCCAGATCCCCCCACTGAGTGGACTCTCTCAGAGGACATCTATGTTGGGCTAATATCCACTTATAAGTGAGTTTATACTGTGCATGTCTTTCTGGGTCTAGGCTACCTCACTCAGGATGATCATTTCTAGCTCCATCCATTTGCTGCAAATTTTAAGAATTCCTTGTTTTTAATAGCTGAGTAGTATTCCATTGTGTAAATGTACCAGTTTCTTTATCCATTCTTCAGTTGAGTGATATCTAGGTTGTTTCCAGATTCTGGCTATTATGAATGAACCTGCTATTAACATAGTTGAACAAATGTTCTTTTTGTATGGTGGAACATCTTTTGAGTAAATTCCCAAGAGTGGTATACCTAGGTCATGAGGTATACTACAATAGTATACTTGAGGTATACTATTACCAATTTTCATAATACTATTACCAATTTTCTGAAAATTCACCAGATTGACTTTCAAAGTGGTTGTACAGGTTTGCACTCCCACCAGCAAAGATGGAGTGCTCCCCTTTATCCACATCCTCACCAGCATGTGCTGTCACTTGAGTTTTTGATCTAAGCCATTCTGACAGGTGTAAGATGGAATCTCAGAGTTGTTTTGGTTTGCATTTCCCTGATAATTAAGGGCATTGAACATTTCTTTAAGTGTTTCTCAGCCATTTGATATTGCTCTGTGAAGAATTCTCTAGTTCTGTACCCCACTTTTTAATTGGGTTATTTGGTTTGGTGGTGTTTAATTTCTTGAGTTCTTTATATATTTTGGATATTAGCCCTTTGTCAGATGTAGGGTTGGTAAAGATCTTTTCCCAATTGGTAGGCTGTCACTTGGTTCAAACAGCTTAACATTTATAAAGCACTTGGAACAGTGCCTAGTGTGCAATGATGGCTACTTTTTTTCTTTTTCGGGAGACAAATGAAATTCTGAGTTCTGTCCCACGCACTTCCATGTTGTAGTTGTACCTAAGAACAAGATCTCAACCCCCACTCTTTATGCTGTTGTCTGTTAAATGCAATTGCACTGTGTAGAATCAGATTTTTTAAAAAGTAGGTTTCTGAGAAAGTGAGGAATGCATGCAAAATTAAAACAAAAAGGCCTTGAACAGGGGACAGAGGCATTCCTATTTTTGAGGTTAGCTATATTTGTGACTAATAAATTTAAATTAAGTAGAACTCACCCAGAGGGAAAACTCAATACAGCACATAGATAAGAGCAACAGGTTTCTGACTGGCTTAACCACAATGTTGAGTGTGAGAACGAGTCCTCATATCCTAACACAGGATTTCAGAGCTGGGGATGTGGGGCTATGACCATCCCAGTGGAAGAATCCATCCTGCCCTTAACTGTAGGGCCAGTTCTTGAGTTTCCAAGCATGTGTTTTTAATCACCACTCCCAATGGTAGAAAGAAAACCTAATATTTCATAGGATAGAGAAGAGCTAATTGGTTAAAAATGTACAAAAGGTTTCCATTGTTCTATGCATCTGTAAGCTGATATCTTCTCACCTGGGATGCTGTTGGGTCTGGGAAAGCATCAGACAAGGGGGAAATAAGCTGAGAATATGCCATTTGATTTCTTTGTGTTAGGGATTGGCCATGTGAGGCAAAAGCATTACAGACCACATGAGGTCCCAGGGCCATATGAGGTTTCCATGGTGATCATGGGTAAGTCCTGGAGGTGAACCCAGGGAAAAAGGCTTCCAAATTGACTTGCTGTTCTGGTAGTCAGGCAGGGCTCATTAGGATTGTCTTGGCAGCTGAAGGGTTGTATGACATGGAAGATGAACAAAGTAGCAGCTTGATTCAGGGCAAGAGCCTGGGACACGATAGTGTACAAAATGTCTCTTCATCCTCAGGGCAAAGTCTAGAGGAGGTCACAGAGGGGAGATCAAGAACAGGGCTAGGCAAGGCTCCCCTGTAGCATCAACTTACAGACTCAGCCTGTTTCAAGGAGCCAATGAAACGTTTGTCCTTTGGTGTCAGGGAAAAAAGTAAAAGAAAGGAAAATTGAAAAGCGAAGAGAGAGGAGAGAGAGTCACAGCAGGTGATGGTTTAGGACTTGTTCTAATTTGTTTTGTAATCTCTACTTGCCAAGCTACACTAGACCTCACTCCATATTGCTCTGCTTAGTGCCCACGACATCCGTGAGCTGTAGATATAATTATTTGGCATGCTGACAACACAAGGATGACACTCACATCTGCCCATCTCTGTAACCTTTTTCTACCTTAACCCCAGAGCCAGACTCATGGAAGACCTCAGAGAGGCTGCCCATAGGTCACCTGGTGCGAGTAACTACATCAACATCCATCCACTCGAGTTTTCATCTATTTCCTGAGAAGTGTGACCTGAGCATTTATTTCCTTTTCTCTGGCTGCTCACAAACGAAACCAATCTGCTTGTGGCAGCTTCTGAGCTGCTCTGGGAGACAAATAAAGCCAGGGAGGTGGGAAATGAAGGAAGCTTCTATAGTTAAAGGGCTGAGACCACTACCTTCCGGGTGATTGACTGAAAAGCATGCTTCACCCAAATCACAATTCTAGAAGCCTGGTGAGATTTTCAAAGAAAACCCAACCACAGTGGGAAAACTAACCAAGTTTCCTTGCCCAAGAGGTTTTCTATTTTCAAGCCTTACACAGCCCACACTTCAGCTATGGTACAGCCAAGGCTCCCAGAGCTCTTTCACATGTGTGTTGAACTACCCACTTCTCTCTCTTCACACCGGGCCAGTGGTCCCCCTAGAATGTCACCTCCGTTTTCAGTTTATTGCTATTTTTGTCCATTCTCTCTCTTCTACAGTTGGAAAAATTCACCTGCAGACAAAATTCTTTAATAATATGGCCACCCTTCAGTATCCATGAGATGTTGGCAGATATCCAAATCTACAATTTGTACCATAAAAATCCCCAACTCTTTATACACAGCCATATAGTGCTTGCATAAAGCCTATATACACCATCCTGTGTACCATAAACCATCTCCAGGTGGCATCTAACACCTAACACCATATAGAATGCATGTTAATAGCTGTACAGATACACAGCTTGGGCAGTAGCATGGAAAGAAAGTATTCTCTGTGTGCTCAGTACAAATGCAATCTTCTGAATATTTCTAACCCGTGGTTGGGAGAATCCCTAGGAATAGAGTCTGAAGCCACGGAAAGCTGATGGCATACCATTGCTCTATGCACAATGGAATGACCCAGTTCACAGTCAACTGGCTAACACAATGCTAGGGTCTTTTGTGGGATCCGTTCTAATGTCATCACTCTGAAGGAATTTCTGTGTCTCTCACTTTAACAGGGAGCATGAAGTTTCCTGAAACAATTAGATCTCTTGCTTCCAGTAGACTTGAATGGTCTCCTGAGAGAAAGGCCTTTATGAGAAGAAATGCTAACTGATCTGTCTGAAGATACATTGTGCTCCAGCTGTGGGTATGGTTGTAATCTTCTCTGCTACAATGTCTGTACGGAAACCCCCTGGGAGAGAAACATGAATTTGCTCTGTCTGTGAATATTAGGCATGTAGGATAAGGTCAGATATGTTTCCTCCTTCTTTTCAGTATGTGTGAGTTCTCTATACAACTCTTCCTCTCCTCTGCTGGTCATGTATCCTAGCCCCATGTGTGACTCTCTCATAGCTATGGGGTTTAGTGACTGTAGGGTATAGAAGCCTGTAGTCAGAGCCTCAGGGTTCAATGACCTATTGACCTGTAGGACTTGTACTACTGCCTAGTGATTGACCCTTACTATGGATCTGCAGCCCTCAGTGAGGTAACGGTGATAGTGATGGTTTGTTGTTTCCTCTGAGAACCATTTGAGTTAAATATGTCTAGCACTCTGAAAGGACTGAGCACATCAAACACCCTTGGATATGTCAGCGGCTATGGCTGCTGTTCCTACCGGTATTCCCATCATTGCAACTTGACATATCTACCAACATAAATCTTGGAACTAATATTTACTGATGATCAAGCAAAGTGGGTAGGAATACAATCTGTGTGATTTAATCTTTGAAATCATTTTTCAAAGCAGTAGTGGAGTTATCTGTTTATCTATTGCTTCATGACAAACTATCCAAAATGTATCACTATGCTATAATAAAGGGTGCCATTCGACAATGACCATGTTTTATGCATATGAATGGTGCAAGGAAGGAATTGGAACCAGCACAGAAGCTGGTTCTCCACTGTGTCTGAGGCCATGGTTGGGAAGGACAATGAAGTACTTGGGTGTTGAAATCAAACAGAAGTTCTTTTGCCCATCTGTCAGGCACTGACATTGGGTTCCTTGAAGGATGCTGTTGGCCACCACTGTTGACTCATAACCTGTCTATAAGCCCATTAAATCTTGTCCATCTGCTAATTATTTTATTCTCAGGAATGTACTGAGTCTTCTTTTGCCTTGATTCAGGTCAGAGATCTTTAATACTCTGTCACAGGAATTTCTAACTGGCTGTTTATCATATGCATCTCATTTTCTTTCAATTATCTTTTGTTGCTCTTGTTTGAGAAACATCTCATAACCCAAGGACATCTGGGACTCTACGTAGCCCAGGCTGGGATTATGGAGTGTGCCACCAAAGCCTGAGACAAGTTAACTTTGCTTTAAAAGTTCTTGACATTTTTCTAATGAATTTATTCTTTCATCTCTTTCAGGAGCCAACACCATACTTGCAAGCATATCATCCAGAAATTCATGTCAAAATTCTTTTCAGGGACTGAGGAGGGGGTGCAGCTTGGTAGCAGAGTACTTGCCTGGCAAGTACAAGGCCTAGAGATTTTCCTCAAGAACTGAACAAAAAAATGACCTTCATTTCTTTCCTTCTGCTCATTCCCCTGAAACACCAAATTGACCATGTGAAGCTGAAATGTAGACATGTTTGTCTTTAATGCTCCTTAGATGACAGTGGCCAGATGGAAAGTCTGGTTCCTATGACAGATGACATGGAAAGAGAGAGGGCCCTAGGGTGATATGCAGAGAAGGAGAGGTACTGCTAAGGCTCTTAGGTGTATTTTTCAGGCATTCCTGCCAAGGCACAAGCATATCAGTGAATCTCGTTGACTCATCCAGGCCTCCGTCTGGCAGATGGCCATGGCTTTGGATAATACTGCACAAAGTCGGGATGTAAATGAAACAGACCGTTTTAGGCTGGCAAGATGGTTCAGCCGGTAAAGGCTGCCAGATTCCAAGCCTGACTACCTGAGTTTGGTACCCAGGACCCACAGGATGGAAGGAGAGAACCAACTACCTCACCTCGTGCTCAGGTATTTTAAGCTACCAAGTTTGTGGGTAGTTTGCTGTGAAACAATGAATATATTTATCGTGTTCTCAAGTAGTTACAGAGGCTTGTGATTAAAATAACCTTAATATGGTTAAAATCTTGTGTGCTCTCCATTTTTAATTTTATGGTGGTGGCTCTCTTTAGTTATCTCCAAAGCTTTATGGAAACAATTATTTCTACCCACCCTACTCTTTTTTCCCTCCACCTTTGTGACAGAACATGCAACTTCTGCCCCATGCCCATTACCACAAAATCAAGTGAATTATCTTTTGGAAAAAGATGTATTTAGATCTACTTTTTCAAAGGTTCACCTAATTGCCATAATGACTTAACTTTATAGTAACATAAACACTACAAAAGTCTGTTGGCTATTAGCCTTTTGTTGATTATTCAACTAATATTTACTGAACTACCTATATATATCAAGTATATATTGTGTTTGTTGGTCGAGAAAGAGAGAGAAAGGAGAGCACACACACACACACACACACACACACACACACACACACACAGAAAGAGAGACAGACAGACAGACGGACGGACGGACAGAAGAGACAGAGACTCCCAGCCAATTTACTCTTGTATGAGATAGACATACAGGCTAACAAAGAATCTAAAGGCAGTTTGAAAAAGAAGAAAGGAAGGAAAGTCATGAGGATGATTAAGGAAAATATCCTCGAATGAAATGGTTCAGAGTCAAGCTGCGGTAGACTGAAGGCATCACCTTCCTGTCTTGCAAAAATTCTTCCCAGAGCTAGGACTTAAACAATGTCTACTCTTTCTCCTAAGGCTACAGTCACAAAAGGAGGCACCCACTGCACCTGGAAAGCCTTACCCAGCAGGGATGACAGTCTCCCCATTGCTGCCTTAGATGGGGGCCCCTTTTAGTCTTCTCTGGCCTCTATATATTCTAGCGTTTTCCCCAGGCCATGTACAGAGCTGCCAGATGTAGGTAGATGTTGTACTCTGTCCCTTTATGAGGGGTTGGGGTGGAATGCAAACCAGCAAGACCAACTGCGATTGGTCTTTTGCTAGGGGTAGGCTGAACTCTTCAAGATCACAGTTGATTGGTTGGGAGGACAATCACTCATGACCCTGTCTCAGATTTGGGTCCACAGTCTCTGCCAGTGTTGTCTGGTCAAGGCAAATGTTTAAGGAACATTATGTGTTTGGCAGGGGGGTGGCGGGGCACGGGGATGGGGAGCTTGGTGGACCAGATCCTCCTGCAGGTCAGCGTTCTTTCTGCTCACTGAAGACAAACCTTCCCCCTCACAAAATAATTGAGTGGAGAATGGAGAGTAGGGTATGACTTTCACACAAACTCTGGTGCCCCATATTTGACCACGTCCCCTGGATGGGGAAGCCTGGTGGCACTCAAAGGAAGGATAGCAGGCTACCAAGAAGAGACTTGACACCCTATGAGCATATAAAGGGGGAGGAGGTCTCCCTCAGTCACAGTCATAGGGGAGGGGAGTAAGGGGAAAATGAGAGGGAGGGAGGAATGGGAGGATACAAGGGATAGGATAACAGTTGAGATGTAATATGAATAAATTAATAAAATATATATTTTTAAAAAAGGTTCACAGTCACTAGATGGTCCAGACCCTGACAATGTTTTTCCTGACTCAAGTGCATTTCTATAGAGAAGAGGTTAATTTTTCTCTTCTCTCCGGCCATGCGTGTGTCTTTTCTCGCTCAAAAGATTCTTAGAATGCTAAGAACATCACGTGTCTCACACCACTCCTTTGAAGGAAGGTCAGCCACAAGAGAAAGTTCTGAGAAGCTGAGGCCCACAAGTCTCTTTTTGACTTCTTAGTATCTTGAAGATCATTTATTTTGAAATCACCCCAGCTCTTTATTTCCCAGAAAGCTGAGAAACTACCCAGTGGGGTCCACAGGACAAACTCAACCTGCAGATGTAGGTTATTTGGCATTCGTGGCGTTTTTAAGTATTTTGAGTAAATTGTTCACATATAAAATTTAGGAAAATTTTGCAGGAAAACTTAAATCCTTCTCTCCTTTTAAAATATGTGATCTGTCGAGATGTAACCAATGTTCTAACTGGGGAAGCTACTATAAGTCACATGACCTCCACTTCTCCTGAGCACCGCCTAGCAAGCCCCACTCCTGTATTCTTAGAAATAACAGAGAAATAGACCTGAAGAGACTGTAAAGGCATCTCTAGACTTAACGTTGATTGTTTGCGCAACCAGAGCTGACTCTCGAATCCAGGCCTCAACTATTTATTTATTCAGGTTTTGCCTGTCTCTCTTTCTTCCAACCCCACCTAGCTGCTCACCAGGATGATATATTTCAGTCTGGTTTCCCAGAAATGAGAAGTCTTTCTTTCCACACAAAGAATTAGTATAGCTTGAGTCTTAACATGTTGATTTAGGGGTTTTTTTTTCACTCTTATGGAACGTTGTGGCAGATGATATATTGATAAGAAAGCTAAAGCCTCTGTGTTTTTCCTGGTCACTGTACGTCTATGTCAGGAGAGAAGGCACAGCGACTTTTGGTTACCTTGGTGGAATGAAGCAGCTTGACACACTGTTAATTTCACCCAATGATTATATATATATCACACATACATTCAGTTATCATTGTGCCCTTGGAACAGGTAGGTGGGAAACACTCAGCAAACAACATTACATACTCAAAATCATGAACTTCTTTCCAGTGAAGTGTTCTGGTGACTTTTATGTTGTGGACACTATTCTAAATTGTGAGATGAGCCAGGACTTGAACTTAAAACACTCCTACTAGTCAGAAACAGTAGACCATTCCAGAAGATAAGCCCTCTTTCTTATCTCCACATATGGCTGGAATCTCGATAATCTGACTGGTTCCCTGGGAAGCTGTTGCCAGAAGATGTTTCCTCTTAATTTTCAACGAATGAAAGGCACAGCCAAGGAAAGCAAGAAAACTCAGATTGACAAATTTCTTAGAAGCCCTTTTCCTCCTCCCCCCGCCCCCAGAGATGCTCAGTATATCACAATGGGAAGCTTTGTGTGGCACTGGCCAAGTTCACTGGGCACCTCTGTCCCAGAGACTATGTGCAGACTGTGACTGGCTTCCAGGGAAACCTCTGCCCACAAGTGCTGTGTGGCTTCCTCATTGGCTTTTGGCAAGGGGTGGGGGGCTGTTCCTCCTGAGGAGCTGGATGCTTTGACAGATGAAACTTGAGTGCAAGAAAAATCAACCTTGTCATCCTGCTTTGACTCTCAAGGGATCTCTCTGGAGCTGAAGCCGTAAGGTAAGCGGAGTTCAGTCATAACTCTTGAACTCCGAAACAAACAACATGAAGCAACTTTTTTTTTCTCCCTGTGGAACTTGAGCTAGCTGCTCAGCCTCCTGCCTTTAAGAATAACAGCTCATTGTCAAGTGTGGGCACATAACTCTGATTTAAAACAGAAGGATTTTTTTTTTAATGTGCTGCTTTCGAAATAGGTCTTCTGTGACAGAATGGGTGGACAGAGCTGTTGTAGTTTAGGCATATGTGGAAGCAAGCGCAGAATGCTGGCTTTTCCCTCTGCTCTCAGCCAGTGGAATTGTTCGCTTTAAAAGGGATCAAGTTATCTCTGCCACTTGAGATTGGGTCCAGGACAAGTGGGAAACCCTGAAGAATTGTATGTAACCAAATGTCATCTAAGGTCTGTAGGTCTTTTTACTGAAGTCACTTATTTGCTTAAGCACGGCAAAGGGAGTGAAACCCTGATGCCTCAATGGGTACTGCACTGCAAAGCGTGGAAGATGTGCTGGGGTGAGTGCCAGCTCATGCAGATTAAACCAGGAGGCTGGGAGTTGTCAGAGTGCAGACTGAAAGCCAGGGATTTGTCCAACATGGAATATCTATAGAACAAGCCCAAATGTATATATAAGGTAATTACTTGTCTAATGTTATAAATCCAATCTTGGAGGAATTTCCAGAACTCTTAATGGTTTGGTTAATGTTTGATCTGACTCAATGCTTGT
The DNA here is from genome assembly GCF_964271855.1 of Acomys minous. Lineage (NCBI taxonomy): Eukaryota > Metazoa > Chordata > Mammalia > Rodentia > Muridae > Acomys > Acomys minous. The sequence goes on from NC_140498.1 coordinate 53,765,469, forward strand.
CACTAACTGGTCTCCAGAGGGTGTCTCTGTGTGGAGTATTTTTCTCTATGTTACATGTTGAATTTTCTTTCTCTTCTCCAGATGTCTTAAGAGAAAAGATAGACTGTAATCAAGCTAACTGTGTTAATTCTGTGTCTACATATTCCTTCTCTCCTACCTGGCCTTTCAGATATGAGGCGAGTAAGTGAACTGTGGTCACAGCAAACTCTCCCTGAGATCCTCACCTGCTGATTCTGACTCCCCGATTCCTGTATGCAACACACACCTGTCTTCATCCTAATCTCCCTCCACACAAATTACAGTCCTGCTCAATGTTGCATTTCTCTCCAGTACCCGAGGTTTATATTCACACAAATAAGTCCCTAGTACATATTCCTGTGAGAGGGGTTCCCTCCTGTGTGCAAACTAAGAGCAGGCCTTGGAGGCAGCTGCCATGTCCGGAATCTGAAGGTGTCATTATGGAGAGAATTTAGTCTGTTTCTCATCTTTGATCACCCCAGGCTTTTTTTCTCCAGTACCACACACCTATCCAGGGTGTGCCTGGCAAGGCTTGGGGTGGAGAGGGGAGGTCTCCTGTATCTTGTTACTGTATTTTTACATAGATAAATGTAATTGGTGTTTGCTACTTTGTGGGTTCTTTTCTCTTTCACCCTTCTCCACCCCTTTTCCTCTTCCCTTCCAAGCCCCTAACACTAGATAGCAGAAAAAGAGGATAAAGAGAAAGAAGGGCATCATCATTAGACTGCTTGCTGGTGATTAGGGGCATTGAGCTCCTTGGGGGCAAGTCTGAGCTTCTCCTCAAGATATCTAATAGCTTTTTCTCCTTTCTTTTCACAAGAACACTTAACAAACCTCAACCAACAGCATTCAATCACCAACAAGCAACTCACCTATCGATGCTCTAGCATTTACATATCCTCTGAAAAGTTCCCAGAATTCCAAACATCACACACTTGGAGAAACTTTCTATAGGTGGCAAAACCACTCCCCTGCTAGAGCTCAAGGCAAATCATAGTCATCTGCTGTGACGCAGCCCCATATTCCACACCTGGGATTACAATGAAACCATATTCTTATATTTCTGTGTTTCTTAAAGAAACCAAAATTATTACTACAGATAAAGATAAAATAATCTCTGTACCACACACTCAAGTCTGGGAAGGGTGGTACTCTGAAGCTTTTTCTTTTTTCTCACTCTGCATTTTGCTAGTTATGGATACACTTCTTAAAAGGTGTCTAAAGAGGGTAAGCTCCCGGTCTCTTTCCAGGCAGACACAAAGGATGGAGACTATGAAGGCCAGCAATGGGATTGGCCTAACATTCCAACATACCACCATTATATTTAACTTAACAATGCTCCCACACATCTGCAAGCCGAACACCAATATGTTAGAATAAATATTTAAGAGACATGTTCACTTTATTTGTCAGGGCCTCGGTCAGTAACATCTTGTCATAATCTACTAAAATGAAAAGAAGGAAAAAGGAGAAGAGAAAAACATGTCTACATAAGTTCAGGGGAAAAAACTGCCTGATTAAGGACCAGGTTTTAAGAAGCCAACATTTCTCTATTTTATCAAAAATGACCTCACCTCTATGGAAGAACACAAGTCCTTCATGTTTGGCTGTCCCTGGACAGAGGCCAATTTCTCTGCATGGGAATGTTTGAGCAACAGTCTCCAAGATGTAGACCATGACACTGGATAAGCACAAGGCACAGGATTTCTTGGCATAGGGCTGGACAGATGTCTTAGCGGTAAGAGCATCATGTGCTCTCACAGAGGACCCAGGTTCAGTTCCCAGCACCCACAGGGTGGGGCACAGTCATCCTTAGCTCTAATTCCAGAGGATCTAATACTCTGTTCTGGCTCTGTGGGCACCGAAAGTGCACAGACATATGTGCAGACAAAACATAAACATACATAAAATGCAAATAAACAAATTATTCTTTGTTCTGACAAAATCACCACTATTCTAGAGTCACTCTTAAAGATGTTACCATTTGCCTCTTCCTTAATTTTTTAGTCAAATGAAAAAAGAGGGGCTGAAAAAAATATCAAACTTTAACTACTAGGATGTCATGCCCCATCTGACAGATTCTTCAACAATTCTGTAGGTTTTCACGGATGACACAGGCATATGAGTTTGTGAGAACTACCACTGAGAAATATGGTTTCACTTAAAACACACTCTAGGCATATGAGTGAATTTTTTATAGACAAAATGGGAAGTTGGTGAAATGCCCCCTCCTGTTTAATATATGTTAGACAGACCCATGCAGGAATGAGACCTACCACCATAAGCCAGGAGGACTCTGGCAAAGGGGGCTCACACAGATCTTCTGGGCACTTCCTGTGAATCTCACACACAATCCTCAGATGGCCACCAGCAGCACTCACCCTGCAATCAACTGCTCTTTACAATGACAGAAACACCAGAAAAATGGGTCAAGCCAAAAGAATCGTACTGAGAATCCTATAAGAAGGGAGAATGGCAGAAGCATGTAGCATTGTTGATTCCATGGCAATGCCAGACACTGTAGAAACTGAGCAATTTCCTCGAAATTCAGTCAATGTGAAGTACTTGGAGTCAGACGCGTGAACAGCACGCTAACTTAGATTGTCAGCATTTGTTTTTAAGTAGGGGACTGTTCCTTGTTGGTGTCATTACCCAGCCTTAAAAAACTGAGTGCACATGTAATTTTCCTCAAATTCACAGTGCCCCGAGCAAAAGAGATGCCAGAGGGACCAAAAAATCCAGCATAGATTCACTAAGAACAAAGGCGCCACAATGCGCTCTCTCTTTGATTTTAGTTTGTTTGTTTGTTTGCTTGTTTGCTTGCTTTGGTTTTTTTGTTATTAGTGTGCTACTAGCCTGATAGATACATTGCATAACCTAAATGTCAATGCTCAACATAAAACATTAGTTGAAGATAAGTATCTTCTACCAGGTCAAAGTATATGGGATAAAACATGGCCGGCCAGCTTCACAACAGCAACCTCAAACATTGATAATTCTGAGAACTTTTCATTGTTTAGTCTTATATGCACCTCTCAATTCATCTCTGGCCTGTATTGTGGAAAGTTTGGGTGCTTCAGAGCTTCCTTAGGGACTAATTACTGGAGGACTTTGGAGATTCAGCTATCTACCCTATGACTTACATGCCAATAGGCTTAAGCAATTTGTGATACTAATGAGGAAATAATATCTATAAATGAAAACTAGAAAATCCACACCAAGTCCCACCCAAGTGAAGCACTTGGTGTATGAGGCTTCCCGTGTGTTTCTCTGAGGACTTCATGCCATTTCTTTCCTACTTCCTGTCACTTGAGTGCTCATGTGTTTTTAAATAATCTCTTGGTGGTTGGATACTTGTATTCCTCTCATTTAATTAATGAACTTCAGATTGGTTTGATTATTTTGCATTATAAGCAATATCTAACAAAGAGTATCTGTCTAAAAATGAATTAGATATAACAAAAGCAAGACCTGGAGAGATGGCTCAGTAGTTAAGAGCACTGGCTGCTCTTGCAGAGGACTCTGGTTTGGTTGCCAGCACTACATGGTGGCTCACATCTGTATATAACTCCAGTTCCAAAGGGTTGTGATACACTCTCCCGGCTTCTGTTGGCACCAGGTATGTACGTGGTATACAGACATGCATGCAGGCAAAACATTCATGAATATAAAATAAACTATATCTTTTACAAATTTTAAATAAAAACAAAAGCAATAATTCTCTAGTATTACACCAAAAATTGACAAACTTTAAGATACTAAATGGGGCCATCCTTTTTAACCAGATGATCATGTTCATGATTTGTTGTTGTTGTTGTTGTTGTTGTTGTTGTTATTGTTGTGATTTACTAAAATTGCTTTTATCTAAATTAAGTCTTCACAAATTAGTGGGAAAAATAGAAGTTTAAGGAAATGCAATAGACGTAACACACTTGAACTTTGGTGGCACATTAGCTCCATCGTGGTATTAATGTGGAGCTGTTCAGGACGTGGGGGTTGAGCAGAGAATACAAATAGCAACATGGGAGAGGTGAGGTGACTTGTAACAAAATTATGTTTTTAATTCTTCTTTAAGACGCATATCTACCAGTGTCTTGGGTACATCTGTTTAATAAATGACAAGAGAGAGATATAAATAAATTTAAAAATATGTTCATCTGTGACCAGGATGAAAATCCAGACAGATGTTGACAAGCTGCCATGACAAACTATAACAGTGAAGATTGTTTACTGTGGCCCGTAAGTAAAAAGGCAGCTGTAACAGAATGCCTCGATGAAGTTCAGCATGATCTTTGGTGACAGAGGGAAAGAGTATTGAGTGGAATATGCTGCGTGCCAGAACCCACGCCAAGGATAGCCAGTGCCATAGGCCCAGGCCCCAGGTGGCTTTCATTGATTCAAAGTACGCACAGGCAAACTTCAGTGTCCCTCAGAACCCTGAAACCCAGATGAGTTCTCACTCCAGAAGTTCTTTTGACTAAGTATTGCTGAGGCATCTGTGTGCAAATTCGAGCACGCCGTGAGTTAGCCTGCTGGGACAGGGGTAATCTTTGAATCTCTACACATGCAAAGAACAGTGATTAGATTTTGTAACAAGGTATGGTTAGCAAGTCAGGACTATTCAGGGAGAGGACTGTAAGAAAAATACCTTTCATACCATGGCAAAGAGCATGGGCGAGGTTCCAGGTGGGGTAAAAGCTGTGGGCTGTGCCAGTCAGGGGCCCATCTGCTCTCCCAGAGATGGCCTGCTTCGCAGAAGCTGAGGCCAGACAGCAGCAGAAGCTAAAGAAATCGTGAGCCCAGTCTGATGTGCGTTAAAGATCCTGGAGGGAACAGAGCCACTCTCTGTAGCTTGCCCTGCTGTTGGCTGGCGTTGTTCACTCTCTGAGCAGAGATGTCTGTCCTCCATTGTGGTTTGTTTCTAAAGGGTTTGCTCACTTCCGGCTTCTGTGCACCTTTTCACGCACCTTCGTCATTGGTCGCCGGCCGCTGCTCTCTAACCGATTCTCGGAGACGTGGAATTTCCACTACTGCTTAGCTTATATGGAGTAACTAGAGAAAAGTGATGCCTAATTGTGACTTACCAGCACAGGCTCAGATGGATATCCATCCCCTAACACCACTTACCTGTCAGACAAAATGCTTTAAACTTCTCTCAGGCCGTTTCTACCTGGGAACACATAAGGATGTGGAGGTTCTTATGAGAATTAGACTGGATCATCCAATGGAAACGTCAGATGCTAGCGTAACTGGTTTTATCCTCTCTTCCAACATCCCTCGTGCTCACTGTGCTGAATAAATATTGATTTGAAAGAGAAAATGACCTTTAGGGCTAGGTGCAGTCACAAAAAAACAAAAACAAAACCAAAAAATAAATAAATAAAAATAAACCCTACCACTCAGAAGAAAGCCAGTGTATCATCTTTCATCCACAGTCCCAGAAAGCACATCCATCAGTGTCCCTCTGGATCCTTCTATTATGGGCATGGTGAGACCTTCTACCACACGGAGCCCAGTCTTGTCCTGCAAAACTCTGTCACTAGTACATGGGTACGCCCTGACCCTTGAGCTTTCATGAGAGTGGTACAAGGAGCACACGTCCAAATGCAACCCAGCCTGAACACTTTCCAGCTCATACCACCCCCACCCATGTTCTCCCAATATAATGTAATGTGTGTATATATTTATGTGTGTGTGTATGTGTGTGTATAACATACTATATATAATAACATGGATAGTTGAAGTAATTCAGGCCAAAGTATTTCAGAGCAACAATAACTTAGCATCCTTTAAGTGGGATAATTTTATAGTGGAGCATAAGAAAAATGTTTTTTCCTTACTCAGAGTTTTCAGGCTCTTCTCTCATTTTCACAACTGAAATTAAGGTGACCCTTACAATGAGCCAATGATGTTTAATTGGTTTTATTTCCAGTCTTGGTACACTGCACCTCACAAAGGACAGTTCTTAGGAGTGGAGAAACGTAACAGTCAGACAATAAGTCACCATGTATCTAAAACTGCTTGCCTAAATGGTTATTTGCACATTTTTCTTGTACATATTCTTACACACAGCAAAATGAAACACATTCAAAGTAAACAGTGTAAAAGTCTTAAGAAAACAAAGTAAATATTTTCTCAGCATCTACAGCACAACCAGGGGACCTGGCAAAGGGGTCAAAACTGCACAGAATTGTTATCTCTCAAGGTTCAGAGAGCATCCACTGTGGAGTGTAAAGTCTGAGTTGTCATGATAAATCTCTCTCTCTCTCTCTCTCTCTCTCTCTCTCTCTCTCTCTCTCTCTCTCTCTCTCTCTCTGTGTGTGTGTGTGTGTGTGTGTGTGTGTGTATGTGTGTGTGTGGGTGGGTGTGGGTGTGTCTCCTTCTCTCTGTCTATCTCTCTCTGTCTCTCTCTCTATCTCCCACTCTCTCCCTCTCCCTCTCAATACTTCCACTGTCAAAAGTCTTTCTTTGTCCCCACTATTGTCCTCTTTTATCCTCATAGCTTGCTAAAGTGGACTTACCATGGGTGCCAAGGTGTCATGACTGTCACCAGAGAAGGCAGGGAGAAAGGCACATGGCCCCAGGGTTCTGGGACACACATGATTTAGTGAGACAGAAACAGTTGAAGCAGTGACCACACTGCTTCTGTGTTAGCTAATTTGACAGGCAAGCACAGCCTTGGCTATTTTTAGAAACAGCTTGGTAAGGAAGAAAATTAAAAGCCTGGTATGACAGGGGACCTGAGACTAATGTGGTTTATGAATGGTCTCCCAAGAGTCCAAAGAGAACCAGCTAATGAGCTCATTGAGTCTATGTCAGACAGAGCAGGGTTTCGGGTCTTCTTACTACCGTCTCCAGAACTGGTCAGTACTCAGAAGACACCAAATGCATAGATGAGTTCTTGCTCTCAACCAGAGACTGATGCTGACTGGGGAACCATTTGTTCCCACAAAGATCAAATGACCTATGAATGTTCACTAAATGCTACAGCAACCAATGAGCCACTTTTCAAACAGCACATTTGAAGACCATGTCATTAATATTATGTAGCACATGTGAAAGTCTATGACAACGACAGCGAACACTGTAAGTTCTTTGGGTCAAGACTCTTGAATAATTGACTGGCTTAATCTTTACAGCTACACCAGCTATAGATGCTTTAACTGTTTTATTTTATGTAAACACCAAATCAGGTAAAGAAAGATGCAGAGACGGCACACCATTCACACCTAAACATCTAGCAACCGACTGCTTTGAACCCCTAAGCTGTGTAATATTCGGGTAGTGACACCTAAGCTAAAATTACACCTGAGGCCACTCCCCACCTCTAAATGCGTTGACTCTATATAATGCATTCTGCTCAATTTATTGATAATATTTAGATAGTGGTTCAAGGGGATCCATTTGCCATTCTGCTGGAATCTGTGGAAACCTATAAGTCTCCCTCCTTCCATTTACAGGTTCAGAAACCAAGGAGTGCAGTCCCCAGGAATTTTACCTGAAGTCCTAAGCCATGAGTGTCCCTACCTTACCACACAGCCTGGGTCCATTTCAGCTGCAGCCCCTCTTCCTTCTGAGGCAGGTCAAAGGTCATGTTCTGTCTTGGTTGATTGCAGGTCCCTGTGGTCAATTGCACAGGACACTTTAACCCAGTAGTTTGGGCTGAACCAGCCAAGGGACATTGATTTATGGCCTTCCCTCTTGGGACTCTCATTAAGCAACATCGGGACACCCAGGAGAGCCCTGAGGAGATCTGGTGCTTAGAATTCTTTTTTTTTTTTTTTAAGTTTGATGGTTCCCTTTCCTCCCATTTCAGATCAGCCCATTCTCAATGAAGGCCTCCAAAAGCCATGGAGCTTTTAGTTGGCTAAAGAGCATTAGTTAGCCTTGTTATGGAAAGAAAAATAGAATCCAAACAAAGAAGCATTTCATTCTGCAAGAGAAAATGTATCCTAGGTAGTAATTACTCCACTCTCTGAAATAATCCCATTATTTCAGGAAATGCCTTTCCATTTGCAATTCACCAAAGGAATTGGCAGCAGATGGGGCTGGTGGGAGAAAATATTACATCTGCTTAGCTGCTGGTCAAAGGGGATAACTTAAATGGCCAGACAGAAATTCTGCACCAAGGAAGTACAGGATTTATGTATTAGCAGGGGGGTTTCCTCTCAGTTTTATTGTTCCCTGTGTATTTTGTGGTGAAGCATTCCATATTTTTAAGGTCATGCTATAGGTGATATTCCTGGAGTCTGATTTAAGGTTATTAAAGTAGCCAATGTGTCTCTTTCCGCCCTGTACAAAGGCAAGAAGTAAAGACCAAGATCATAAATTTTGACATTGAAACATAGTAATAAACTTTCCTATTCTGAATTTTAAAAGAAGAATCTGTGGTGTGTGTGTGTGTGTGTGTGTGTGTGTGTGTGTGTGTGTGTGTGTGTGTGTTTGTGTGTGTGTGTATTCAGGTGTGATTTCAACCTCATATGTCATTCTTTCTGAGAGACATCCACTTTTTTTCAACTCAGGATTTCTGCTAGCTTGAGGCTCACCCAGTAGACCAGTCTGATTGGTTTATTGCACTCTGCTTCTCTACATCCTTTTGGTCAGGATGAGTTGGGTGAAAAAGAACTAATAACTTATTTTAAAATTTGGTAATTGCCTTGGTTTGCATCTTTGCTTCTGTCCTAAAACACTGATCAAAACTAACTTATCTGGCTTATATGTTCCAGTTAGTCCACCATCAAGGCAGGAGTTGAAAGCAGAAACCATGGAGGAATGCTCCTTACTGGCCTCTCTCTTCTGTCTTTCTTACATAGCCAGGCCACCTGTCTAAGGATGGTGCTGCCCACAGTGGGCTGAGCCCTCCTACCTCAATTAAAAATCAAGAAAATGCCTCTACAGACATGCCCACCAGGTAATCTGATAGAGGCAATTCCCTCAGTTTCCCTCTTTCCAGATGTGTCAACTTGACCCACTAACATTAACCATCACAGTAGCTGAAGCTCAAAGCGAACAACTGACTTGTCCCAAGCTGAGGCCAGGACATGACGTGAGCTAGGTGTAAAACTCAGATCAGTAAGAGGACTTCAAGGCACTGAAAAACATTGCTCACTTCAGCACGTTGAGCCTCCACAGAGAGTTCCAGGCATTTTCGGAGGTAGCCTTGGATGCAGATGACTATCCATGCAGAAGCCATGGTGTTGATTTTTTCAGGGACTCATACACACTGTATGCTAGGAAACATCTATTGGTGTGGTGCCCAACATAATAATAGACCACAGAAGGAAGTGAGTAGAGTGAGAAGAGCCTCTAGGTGCATTTTCATTGACAGGAAAGAGTAGAAGGGCAATGTGATGCTGAGAGATTACTACTGGGTTCAGCCTCTGGAAGTTTCTTCCTTGAGTGCCAAGTGGAAAGGAGTTGTGGAGACGTGGCTCATAAAATCTCTCTGCTCTATCTGAGGAAAGACCGCTACCTCTTTGTACAAAGGCGATATTTTCCCCTCTCCCTCCCTTTTGCTCCTTGTCCCTCCCGCCTCCTTCTCTGTCTTGCACACGATAATAAAGAATTGCTTTAAATTATTAATTATAAGAAACAATGACCTTTGTTTCACAATAAGAGACTCAAGGTAGTGAAATGAAGGCAATTTATGGGTGTCAGCCTAGCATGGCAGGTGAACTGACTGGATGCAGAGAAGAGTTCATAAAACCTGGTGGGTGCCCTTCTTCCAAGTTTTGAATAATCAGGAGGATAACTTACCTATCATCTTGATCTCATCTCTCTCTCTGTCCTTTACAAAGGCCATGGCTGTAATGGCTGCCTAGGACAGAGCCTAAGGATATTTTAATTTGAGAGTGTGTCTGTTGAGCCTAAAGTCATAAGTACTATGGGCTTATGCATCGTTAAATTCTGACTGACATACCTTGGACTCTGAGATGATAGTAGCAATTCTTACCAATATGTATATCTCTTCTCTGGTCAAATTATCAAATTATTCATTCTTTTTAAATGTATGTATATATTTGTGTATGTGTTAATGAGAGAGAGAGAGAGAAAGAGAGTGAGAGAGAGAGAGTGAGAGAGAGAGAGAGAGAGAGAGAGAGAGAGAGAGAGAGAGAGAGCGCTCAGGCCACAGCATGCCTGATTGTCAGAGATAGCTTTAGAGATCTCCTTCTGCCATAAGAGCTCTGGGGATCAAGTTCAGTCAATGAGACTTGCCAGTGTGTACCTTTACTTGAACCATCTCAGCAGAACAAAACTATCTGTCCTTTCAACTTGGATTTCAGTTGCATAATATTTAGTTATGGTTTTGGCTAATTGATTTCTAAAGTGCATTTTTAACTAACTATTGCTGTTTAGACCCATCTACTAGAGAATAGCACTTAAATTTGTGCTCTCATTCATAATTACACACTGAATTTAGAGAAACATTAGGAATTAGATTGGTTCCTCTCCTTAAAGTCAATTAGAAAGGGGAAAAGGGGTCCTTTTGATTGTGTTGGATTTCTAAAGCATTCAGAATGGGAAAGTGTCACACAGTCACTCGGGTGCCTGGTTCTCTGCATTGCCCTGAGGTGAGGAAAAGGGCAAGGTCGAATCAGTAGGGAGTGTGGCTTATCAAGGACCCCAGACAAAGAGCGGCAAGGTATGAGGCCCAAGGCCTGCTCTTTCGATCAAAGCCTCTCTCCCCTCAGTCAGCTACGAAACACTTACCAAAAGGCAAAAATCATGCTGACTGCATTTTTAAAATGTCCTACGTCTTACTCACCAAGAAAAAGAAAACAATAGCCCAGAGTGCTGAAACCATGCCTTGAATTATTCACAAAACTTTACTTGTTTTAATTTTCAATAAATTAATTTATCATTAAAGACATTACTATATTGGGTTTTGGAGACTTGAGTCGCAGTGCATAAAATTCATCTTTTTGATATGCATAACTTAGTGGTCCTATCTTGTTGAATCTTCAGTGTTTGGGTATTTCTAGTAGCCTTTTTTCTCCATCTTAAAAAGAAATGCCAGTATAACTTCTAACTGTATTCTAAATACTTATCCTTACATCAATGGGTAAATATAGCTACTACACCTCATCAAAGTTGCTTCTTTTTACAGCAGAGAAGGGCTGTTACAGAGATAGATCCACAGCCGATCTGACTAACTATGGAGTGCTCAGCCCCAGGTGGTGCACTGCAATGTAACTCCTACACCTAAGGCTTAGAGCCCATGGCAGAGGAAAGGAACAGAAAGAAAGAGCCAGGGTGCATGACACTAGGCGCTGTCTCCTAGATATAACCAGGACGCTCAAGCCTCGCGGCTGCCTAAACAAGACCTGCATAGTGCCGATATTAGTGCTCATGCCAGTGCAAATAGAGGGGAGTTATGCACAGCCCAGCCCTTAGATAAAGAGTTAAAGGCAGTCAGTGGCTACTGGAGGGGGCGAGGGGAGAGAATCAGTCTTCTACAGTCCTAAACACATGCACATACGAGCAGCACTAAGATGGAGTTGCAGGATGTGTGTGTAATAGTGACAGTTGTAGAAGAGGTTATAATATGGGAGACACTTGGCAGGGAGGGGGAGGGGTGGAGGTGATGCAAGTATGTTACTCATGTCAGAAATCCTCTTTTAAATTAAAAAAAAAAACAATGCCACAGCGACTTTCAGTCACTCTCCCATTCTCTTGTGCTCTTCCTCCTGGCTACAGCTAGGTATCCTACCCACCATCTCTGTGGGTGTGTCTACTCTACATAGTTCAAACTAATAGAGTGACATAATATGCAACCTTTGTGTCTGGTGGCTTTTATAATGCATAATTGTATTTAGGTTTCATCACATAGCATGAAATCACAACTTGGTTACTTCTTGCAGGTAACTATTGTTTTCTAAAAAGATATGTACATGCACACATAAAAAATAGGTGCGAACACACACACACCACAGATATATTATTAGTTATTTTTCTGTTGCTACAATAAACACCATGACTGAAAATAGTTTGGGGAGGAAAGGTTTTATTTGGCTTACAGGTTACAGTCCTTCCTTGAAGGAAGCCAAAGCACAGACTCAAGGTAGGAGCTTGAAGCGGAGACCTCAGAGGGATGCTACTTACTGGCTAGCCCCCTTTTGCTTACTCATCCACCTTTCTTATAACAATCCAGGTCAACCCTGCCTAGGGACAGCACTGCTCACAGTGGGCTGGCCCTTCTAAATCAATTAACAATAAAGAAAATGCCCCCCCAGACGTGCTCACAAGTTAATCTGATGGAGGCAACCCCCAGCTGAAGTTCCCTTCTCCCAGATGTGTCAAGTTGACAACCAAGATTAAAAATCACAATTGTTTTTGCAAAATCATGTCTTTTGAATATGACTTAGAAACAAAATGACTGAGTCATATGATAACCTCATATCTAACTTTCTGAGAAATCTGGGCTCCTTTCTCAGCACAGGTTTCCCCCCTAGTGTCATGACTTCAGTCCCTCCATACCCTCGTGAACACTTGGCACTGTCACTCCGATGAAGCTCATCCAAGTGACTAGGGTGTGTCAGTCGGACCTGTTTTCACTGGTATCTGGCCATCTGTATGTTTTTGATAGGGAAATGCTTTACAAATCTGTTGCCTAAATTTAAGTCGGGTTGCTTGTCTATTCATCCCGGAACTCTAAGAAGAGTCTCTGTGTATCTCAAAGGCTAGCCCTCTATCAAATTTGTGACTTGTAGATATTTTCCCAGTGTCACAGTTTATCTTTTTCACTTTGTTAACCGCAAAGGATTTATGGATGTGCTCTGCATTCTGTGACAGTGTGCCCCATCAAAGCACTGGCCCTGTCCATTGTACAGCTTTGATAATAGTCTCTGAGATGGCTTAGTGGTTAAGAGCACTGGTTGCTCTTTCAGAGAGGTTGGGTTCCTTCCTAGCAACCAAACTCATAAACATCTATAACTCCTGCCCCAGGGGGTCTGACACGCTCTCCTGGACTCTATGGGTACTTCCCACATGTGGTATACAAACATAAACACTCATACACAGGAAATAAAATTAATTAAGATTACTAAAATTTAATAAGCACCGTTGAAATTCCTAGACACCAGACATTTGCACTGTAGAGTGGAATCCATTCTGTATCTCTTGCAAGTTGTTATTTTGTTTCCTAATATGAAAGTACTATAGTCAAGGACCTTGCCCAAGATATTCTCAGCTACTGGCTTTTTACTGGAATTGGAACCTGATACAACTGACTACAAATATGCATTATTAGCTTAAATATTTTATGGCCTAGTATATCAGCTTTGAAAGTAAGAATAATTTGGAAATTTATGTTTGTCATCCAATGAAACCATGAAACCAGCAGGGATCTTAGTACGTGAAAAATGAGTAGATTGAACAAAACAGGTAGAGTACAAACAAAGAGCACAATAAACCTTGTTTTGAGCCTGCAATGCCAATGACTGTATAAAAATGCAGAGCGCATAGTTTACCCTAATCATATGTAAACGTGACATTATCATACATGGAGTTTTTGTGTTGTGTGTTAAATTACTCCTGGTATTAAGTAAAACTGTAGAAATTCTAGTCTTTTGCTGCTATCATATAAAGGGCCAAAGTAAGACTCAAAGCTGGCATCACAGCACCACATCTAATGTGTTCACATAAGACACAGTAACCGTGAGGTTGCCAGGATTCATGAAGAAGAGAGCTCAAGACCTCCTCAAGATGACAACAAACAAGGGGGCTTGCATCTGGGTCTAACCTGACCTGGATATTTCATGTCAGACATGATGTTAGTCTTCAGGAAATTTAATTTTTATTTTCTTTAGCCAAGGAGTCAAAGTATTATAGTCTGCAGTTCTACAGATTGAGTAATATAAATAGTGTTCAAACTAGTTTCTCTTTAAAAAACAAAAACAAAACAAAATAAAACAAAACAAAAAAAAGGGCGAAAGCCTGGTCTACAAAGTGAGTCCAGGACAGCCCAGGCTACACATGGAAACCCTATCTTGAAAAAAAAAAGGTGAAAGTTACCCTACACAAGGTGATGGAATAAATTCACACTGCCTGCGATAATGATCCTTGGCTGTCCTGGACTCACTTTGAAGACCAGGCTGGCCTTGAACTCACAGAGATCCACCTGCCTCTGCCCCCCGAGTGCTGGGACTGCAGGCATGCCCCCACTGTGCCCGGCCACAAACTCGGTTCTTTAAAACATTAATGTAAAGCTTAACTGTGACAAATATAACCATATTTAAAGTGTTTGGGAGCCAGTGGAGAAGAGAGACTATGTTAGAAAGTTTTCATTGTTGCGATAAACTGAACATTTTACTCTAAAATTTGTTTCTGTTTTTGTCAAGTCCCATACTTCTCTCTATGTAGTTACTTAAGTACAAAAGATATATTTTCAGTTAAAAAGAACAGCAGAAAAATAAATAAATAAGTAAAATTATTAAGTACAAAATGACAATCTTCATATATGAATATTTTTCTTCTAATTGATTTTCTTACCATTCAATGTTTTATTTGCCACAAAATATTGTTCTTTCAAATGAGGCTCATTTTGACACATTTTAATTTTAAAAGCACTGGCATCTAGTATTTCAGTGTTTTGGATTCTGCAAGGCTATGATCATTTAGCACTTCCCCTTTGACCAGAATTCTAGGATGGTCACAACTAATCAAAAGAGTTAAAACAGAACAAAACAAGCCCTCTGAACTCCAGTGTGGTCCCAAGGCTAGAAAATGGCCGTCCTGGTCCTGCATCTCACTGTTACTATAAAGCCCAAGACCCTTTGTGTGACAACAAAGATTACTTTGTGTCAGTTAGTTTTGCCCCTGAGATAGTTTTCCTGACTTCCTACACTGCTGACACCTTCTGGTATCAGGACAGGAGCTGAGCAGCCCATAGTCAAGATGTGGAGAATTTATCAAATTGCCCAGGATCCTTGGTTTCCTCTCTGTTTAATCCATAAATTGTAGGCTTCACCTTTTCCAAACCTACTTTATTTGGGGTTCTTTAAGGCTTATACCTCCCTTCTGACCTGCCTACCCTAGATAGGAGAGAAAGGAGGTTTATGAGGACAGGAGAAGTAGTAGACTTTGTTGGATTCAGTTACTGGGAATTATCTACCCCTAGTCTAGTACTACCCCTGTCGTAGTCAGAAGGATCTTAGCAGATAGCAATTCCACCAAAGTTGCAGCTGAAGGCCAAAGCCTCAAAGCATTTTTCCGAAGTGGAGCAATACCAAGACCCAAAAAGCCCCCACCTCCTACTGTGGGCATATATATATATATATATATATATATATATATATATATATATATATATATATATCCTCTCAGAGTCTGTACTAGGATGTTTTACAGCTGGCAAAAACCAAGCCCCCCATAAAGTGGCTAAACTCCTAAGTGGATAAACATCACCTGTTCTCTCACAAGTCTATTCCCCACACCGCACTTGGGATCAAAACAAAAACGTGTTTTACATCCACTACAGTAATTTAACATGCCCTCTTTCACATAATTGCTTCACCTGGCACAAACTGCTTTCCTTATAGGAAGACCACAGAAGGAAAGACGAACCAAAAAAAAAATGCAAGTAGTATTTTTAAATGTTATTTTCTGTGACTACCATGGAGATACTTCCTAAGCCAAGGAAAAGAAAGTTGGGGAAACCTAGTTATTGTCCGTTCCAGTAATTCAAAAGTTAAAATATAAACACAGCGCTGAGCTGTTAATCAAGAGCATACACTTGGCACAGGCTCTCTTTGTATTACAGTGTGGTCTCTCAGGGCTGTATTTTTCTCCTTGGACTTCATTGCATTGACCAGTTTTACATTTCCTTTTATAAGCGATCTGTTCATTTAAAAAGTCATTATCATCTCTGTGACAACAGCTGGTGTTTCACATCACCCAGATATATACTCTGTAATGCCCACCATCTGGAAAAGTCACAGAACTATCAATTAGTTGCAGTAGTTGGCAGAGGGGAAAGAAAGGGGGAAATCCCTCCGCTGTTGCTGCTGCCGAATGCAAATGAGATCCACCCTGTGTGAAACTGAGCCCAAGAAGAAATAAAACTCCCACGTGCATTGCTGCGAGCAAGCCTTTGCACATATCAAACCCAGTCCCGAGAGCAAGGACTGCCACCCACTGAAATGCCAATTGCCTCTAGAATTAAGACAAATAGTTACTCACTGTTGCCAAACAATAAAATGTTGCCTCAGATAGTTGGTCTCTAACAAGGTAATTCCTGGACCCTACAGCGTCCCCAATTCTACTACTGATTAGCTTACTAATGGGTGCAAGCTACTCAGTGCCCTCTTGCACTGAGTGTTAGATCAAATGTGCATTCCTCCTGCAGTCACAGAGATACACATTCGTGGTCCCAGTGCTCTGGAGACTTAAACAAGATGATCATGAGATCGAGGCACAGAGAAATGACCGAGTGAAGTGTCTGTCTCTTTATTCACATCCCCAAGGGAGGTGGTCTGACCACTGATCCTGGCTCTACTCTGAGCCTGGGCCACACTATACATGTCTAGGCAGTCCAGGATTGGCTACCGGTGCCAGACACACATCCCACTTTGCTGTGGCCCTGACAGATAAGTAGAGCCAGGAACAAGCCTGAGGTGCTCCTTTTGCCAAGAAACTTCTCTTACAGTGATTTATAGTTAAATAGGCAAAAATCAATGTTTTGTAAAGGTCTCACACTGATGTGTGTGTGTGTGTGTGTGTGTGTGTGTGTTTGCGTGTGTGTCTGTGTGTGTTGGGTGTTTGCTGTATGTGCCATGTTGTATGTGTTTATATGCTGTCTCTGCTGTGCTATTTGTGTGTCTGTGTGTGCTGTGTGTATCTGTGCATGTGCCGTGTGTCTGTGTTCTCTCTGTGTGCCGTGTCTGTATGATGTGTGTGCTGTCTTTGTATGTGTGTGTGCTATGTACATGTATCTGTGTGTGTTTTCTCTGTGTGTATGCTGACTCTGTGTCTGTCTCATGTATGTTTCTCTGTGTGTTTGTCTGAATGCTGTGTGTATACGTGTGTTGTATATGTACGTGTCTGTGTGCTATCTGACTCTGTGTGTGTGTGTGTGTGTGTGATCTCTGCATATGTGGTTTCTATATTGTATTGTGTGTTAGCTATGTGTATATGTGTCCATGTATGCTATCTGTTTGTATCTTTGTGTTACATATATGTGATGCTTATATGTGTTTTGTCTTGTACTTTTGGTGTGTATTATCTGTGTGTGCTCTTTAAAATGCAACTTATTATTGGCATCCAAGAGACTCTCACAGTGCAGCAATTCCTGTTATGTGAGCATGCATGTGTGTGAGAGCTTCAGGCCTCTTCTTCTCTACCAGCAGAAAGCTGTGCTGCAGATCCTCCCAACTCTCACTACGGGGCAGTGTTCAGCACTAAACACTTATTGTCTGCCAAACCCTTGTTCTTGTATGAATTGACTCTGACCTTTTGCCTTAGTACAGATCAGCTTTCCTTGATCTCAGCCTCGGTTATTGAAAAGCAAGTAGCAACCTGTGTTTGTTTATCCCCAGAACTCCCTCATACACCCTGGTGTCCCAACGCCCCCCATCAGGCCTTTGGGACAACCGGAATCAGGCAGATGTTATTGCTACTCACCAATCAGCTACCTTGCTGTGTGACCCGGGGCAGGTTACATGAGATCCCCAATCTTTGGCATCTGAATGGAGTTCATGGTATTTATCCACCACTCCATAGAGTTGTTCAGAAATTCCCCCAGGGTTCCTGGAGCACAGTAAGTTAACAGTTTTCTGTACTCACCTGCCTAGCAGCTGTCTACTAAACCAGGACTCTGTCTCCTAGTGAGGTCTCATGCCACAGGCATTGTTTAAACTCTTCCATCAAGACATCCTCCCCCCTTTTTTCTTCCTACCCCTCCCCCTCTCTTTCTGCCTTCCACTCATAGATTTGGACATTTTCAAGCTCTAATTTTATTCACAATCCTTAGTTTCCACCCTATAGACTTGCTATCCCTCGCTCCTGCTATAACCATCAAAGAAGTTAGCATTGCCTGGAAAATGGTTGTCTTCAACGGGTTGGTCTGTGGATGTATAAGTAAGGGATTTTCTTGATTATCTTATGTAGGAGGACACAGCCAATTCTGGGTGGTGCCATCTCCCAGCACGTCTTAGGCTATATAAGAAAGCTAGCAAAGCATGAGAGAGACAGAGAGAGAGACAGACAGACACAGACTCAGAGAAAGACAGAGAGAGACAGAGAGAGGAAGGGAAGGAGAGGGAGAGAGAGAGAGAGAGAGAGAGAGAGAGAGGGAGGGAGGGAGGGAGAGACAGACACAAACTCAGAGAGAGACAGAGAGAGACAGAGAGAGGAAGGGAAGGAGAGAGAGAGAGAGAGAGGGAGGGAGGGAGAGACAGACAGACAGACACAGAGACAGACAGACAGACAGGAAGACAGACACAGAGAAAGACTGACAGAGGGAGACAGAGGGAGGGAGGGAGGAAGAGAGAGGGAGAGACAGAAAGAGAAAGAGAGACAGAAAATTGTATTTCTTCATGACTTCTGCTTCAGGTTCTTGCTTCAGTTTCTGCCTCAACTTCCCTCAACAGTGGACTGTAACCTGAAAGTAGAAGCCAAATAAACTCTTCCTTCCTCTAAATTACTTATTTGTTTTCGTCAGAGCCTTTTTATCACAGCCAATGAAAGAAAACTAAGACACTGGGCATTTCAAAACAAGCCTATAATCCCAGCACTGGAGAGTAAGAGACTCTGTGGATGCCAGTGCAGCTGCATCCATAGGCTCCGGGTTCAGTGAGAGACCCTACATCAAAACAAGGGCTTGGAGGAAGCCATGAAGGAAGGCACTGTCGTTGCACCTTCATACACACATCCTTGTCATGCAAAGCTGCATACGCACGTGGACACTCATACAGATATGTATACCCTACACATGAAGGCGACTGCCTCAACAACCAACACCAGTTGGTTAACATGGTCGTTCTTCCAGCCTCCCGCTGTGCATAACTCTGTGCTAATTTGAAATGTAATGGAAAAGTGAGAAAGGAGAGAAGAAAGACACAAAGTGCTAAGAGATAAAGCATTGTTTTCCAAGAACTTACTGGGGCTCAGGGTGGACACGGCCACTGACAGGTGGGAGCCAGGTCTGCCTTATTGTACAATAAAAGAACCTTGAAATTAATTCTTGGAGTCAATATTTCCTCTCCTCTTTTATATTGGCATGGCCAAAACCATCACCATTCTATCTGCTTCTGTCCTCGTAAGTTGTCTGGGATATAGCCAACTTTTACTACCATAATTATAAGAATGAGCAACACAGCTTTCTAAAGTTTGGCTTCCTTCTAGCTAAAAGTGGGAATGATAATGGTTTTTCAGGTCTTTTTCTAAAAAAATTCAAATGAAAGAAAACATGTAACCACCATCTGAGAATAAAGTAGACACTCCACGAAAGATCTGTTTTACTCAATAAGCAATGTGGATGGAGTGTGTGTGTGTGTGTGTGTGTGTGTGTGTGTGTGTGTGTGTGTGTGTGTTGGGGATGTTTTTCCCTATCTGCCAAAACCAAATGAATAAAAGAAGTTGCGTGCGTGTGTATGAATGTGTGTGTCCGTGTCTGGGTGTTTATGTGTGTGGTTCTTTTGTGCTACATGAAAAAAAATAGTTTTTTTTTCACCCTTATTGAGGCTGACTTGAAGTCTGTCCCAGCCCAAAACCTCTGCAGTATCCATTCCCTTCTCCCTGGGATGAGAGGCCTGATGCAGATGCTCACTACCACTCAGGGAACGAAGTCTCTGCTGTGAAGAGTGCAGCCAGTAATGGGCATGGACAGGATGAGACTGGTTTGCAAAGCAACAGAACCATCTGCAGAACCCATCACTGAACGGTGGAGACAGGCCCCTTTGTGCTGAGGTAGAGCGTGGAGCACCTTGACTTCTAGGAAGCCATTAAATACAACTGCCTGGCTGGAGCACACCAGCAAAGAGATGAACCGCCACGCCCTTTATTTCCTTTACTGGCTCATAGTTCATTAATTGCCTTCATTTGCGTCGGCTATTAGAGGCTATTTATGCTCTAATTACAGGCTATTTGAATATTGCATTTGGATTCTAATTACAGAGTTTAGGGAAAGTTCATTTATTTCCAAGACGTTGGCTACAGCTGAAGGAGGAAGAAACGTGCTGGCTATTCAGGAGCTCTGGGAGGGACGCAGAGTTTAAGACATCACGCGATGAGAGAGGATGCCCGTTACCTAGAGAACACTGACCCCGTGGGCCAATCGGGAAAGAACTGGGCATAAACACATGACCAGGGTGTTTCTTTCATTGTCCTTGAAAACATGACAGATTGTACAATAAGAAAAACGAGGAACAGGACACACAGTTGCTCTGCCCTCACTCTCCTCAGACAAGGCTCTCAGGCAGTTTATTAGTATCCAAAAAGAAAACAGTGCACATACACACATATCAGCGTTTTAGGGGTGAAAGAGTTCAGGAGTCTTTTCTTTTCTTTTTTCTTTTTCCCTGTTTTTTTCTGTTGTTTTTTGTTTGTTTGGTTGGTTTGGTTTGGTTTTGGTTTTGGTTTTTTTTTTTTAAGATTTTGTTTATGTGTCTGAGTATGTTTCCTGCATGTATGTATCTGCACCACATATATTCAAGTGCTCACAGAGGCCAGATGAGGACAGCATCAAACCCTCCTGGAACCAGAGTCACAAATGGTTGTGAATGCACCATGTAGTGCCGGGAGTTAAACTCAGGTCTTCTGAAACTGTGGAGCCATCTCTCCAGTCCTCAGAACAGAATCACTCAAAGACAACTGTTACCTGAAAACACTACAGGCATGTGGGTTTAGATTCCGGTCAAATGATTTAGGAAATGCCTATTGACAACAATGAGAACAGTTCTGGGTATTTACTGAGCAGCCTCTACCATTGGCTGGTTTGGGCATATTTTAGCTGTAAAGTCCCCAGGACTGGGCAAGTCTAGAATCATGGGGGGGGGGGGGGACGGGGTATTTTTCTGAAGGTGTTCTGACATGTCTTTGGCAAAATATTTCAGATATTGTGGGTTGATACCTCTTAGAATTCTTAGCTTAGAGGAATAAAGTCAAGTTGTAGCATGAATAAAATATATTTGAAGTCTTTTCGATATAGGCAAGAGGGAAACGAGGCTGTTCAAACAGTTTGTGTTTATATGGTGGCCACTTTGTAATCACAAATTCTTTTCCAGTCATGAAAATAAAAAAAAAATTGGGTAATGAATTATGGTTTTGTTCTCTGACAGACAGGAGAGGTTCTGCTTAGACTAGCTGGAGAATCCATTTAACTGAAAGATACAAACAGATGTGATCTCGCCCTTCTGAAAATACCATGCACAGAGTTCAGAGAGGGATCCCAAGAGGTGGGGTTGGGAGCCTGTTTATTCAGAATGGCTCAAGAGTGTGGCTCAGGCTCTGTCCCGTTTAACCAGCTCCCTGCCGATGTAGCAATGAAGCGCGGAAGCAGCCAGAGAAGAGTTATTTAATAGTGCCTGCAGTCTCAATATGTTATCCTAAAATCTAAATATAAACTACCTGTTTGGCACTGTAATTTAAAAGTTACGCCAATCATTTGGGTAGACTTAAAAATGTTTATGAAGAAACTACCAATGCTGAGCCATGAAGGGCATTCATCATAAGATGGAAGTTACATATAAATTCATGTATATGTATCTACTAGGCACTGTTTTCTTTATGTTAGGTACACCTGTAGGTTTTCTCATGTGTAAGGTTTTCTTGAGGGTAGTGTGCACTGTTGTTTACGAGAATCTGTGTAAGCAATCCTTAACATACGTTTAAAACTTTCAGTTCAATCTCATTAAAGTAGAGGATATGAGCTGGATGTGGTGAAGCACACCTTTAATTGCAGCACTCAGGAGGCAGAGGCAGAAAGATCTCTGTGTGTTCCAGGCCAGCCTGGTCTACAAGAGAGTCCAGGACAGCTAAAGCTACAGAGAGAAACCCTGTCTCAAAAAACAAACAAACAAAAACTAAATAAAACAAAAAGGATATGGTTCGATTAATGAAGCCATTGTAAACACCATTAGACAATATTTGTGTGGCAAAATAAAATTAGAAGGTAAGGGCTTTCTAAGTATGTAGAAGGGCTTAGCTCTGCGTGTGGCACGGTAAAGCGACACAGCTGACGGTATCCAGTGTGTTTATCACTGATGTTATTTTTACCATGCCACATACACCGCTTAGTAGAATTGAGATGAAGTGTTGTAGACTCTCAAGGCGAGTCCACTGCACACTGTGAAAAACAACAGCTTGGGTTGGTGACAGGTTTGCCCTTTGAAAGTGACAGAGTTGACATTTCCCAGAAATAATGCTGTTTTTAATTCAGGCTTGGGGTTATCACTTTGCTCATCATTAAGTTGAATGAAATTATTATGCTTTTTTAAAATAAATTACATCTTTCTCATTTCTTTTTTTAATAAAAGTGAATAAGGAAATGAAGGTAGTGTACCTAATGGCCAAGTGATGATGCATCTTTAGAAAAACAATCAGGCCTGTTCCTTCTACAGAAGAGGTAGCTGATAGATTTGCCTCTAAAATATTTCTTTTCTATTAGAGTAGGACTTACTAAGGAACTCAGAAAATTAAAAATTTGATGATAATCTTGTCAAAAATATTCCCCTACAAATTAGCCCCTTGATCCTTCCTTCATTTTAGTACATTTTCTGCATTCTGTTAAAATATTTCTATTTGGAAGCAAAATTTCTTCTTGCATAGGTCCAAAGTGATATAAAGGGATGAGGGTTAAACACAGACATCATGGAGTGTGCGGCTACTGGCCTGCTAATGCTTTTCTGAATGTGACCAGTGAATATACTGTCATTCGTATCAAAACATGATTATGTCATTCTGGCAGGATACTGTAAACTAGGGAACAAGATTCTATCTTATGTTTCTGGGCAGAGTAGGGCTAGACATTGATAATTAGTGGGTTCACTAAGAGAGCACAAACAGCAAGACAAATCCAGGCGTTGCTCCTGCAAAATCAAGAGCTGGTGTCCCAGCCCATCTCTAGCTCATAGCATCCTTTGGCTGCAAGTCACTTGCCTGCAGGATGTGGGCAGAGTCTCTCAACTACAGACTGATAGCCGGCTGTCCACCTGCACCAGTGTGCGGCGTTGCTCAGTGAGGCTGGTAAATTCAAAACAGATTCCATTATAATGATAAAACCCGTTTCCTTGACAGCACTATTGTCAGAAAATTTTATTGTGATCATTACCTAATAAGTGTTATTTAAGGTTTTACAATGGAAGATTGTCTTTTGATTTGGAACCTAATGAAAGTATGTTGCCATGACAACATCTGTCTTCCCTATTGTAACTCTAATTTTTACTCTAAATTACTTGTGTGTGTCCGCCAGAAAGCATGTGAATATTTTAACTTGGTCTCTCACTGTGGCATTTTGAATAAAGGACATCTTCCTATTTACACAGACATCAGAAGAAACTGATTTCAAAAACAGCAGATTGTTCTGCTTTGAAAATTTAAAACTTGAATCAAAAAGTAACAGAAAATTATCATAGATTTAAAGGATTTGCTTTTATTATTTTTAATTCTATGTATATCTGTGTGCATTGGAATGGGGTTTTCCACAGAGCCCAGAAGAGGGTGTTGGAGTCCCTGGAGCTGGAGTTACAGGGAATACTGAGCCACCCAACATGGGTGCTGGAATCCAAACTTGGCTTATGCATTCTTAACCTCTGAGCCATCGCTCCAGGCCCAAGTAGAGCTTTAATTTAAATCCTAAATATTGCAAGCTTAGCTCAAAGCTGGTGTCAAATCTACATATCAGGTTCAGTGGGGTGGAAGAGTCACGCTATGTTCTGAAACACTCACGCTTCCTCCAGTCATCAGCGGGATGACGCTTTCAGAGAAGGACGCTGAAATCACACCTGAAAGTAACTCCTCAAGCCGGGCGGTGGTGGCGCACGCCTTTAACCACAGCCCTCGGGAGTCAGAGTCAGGTGAATCTCTGAGTTCGAGGCCAGCCTGGTCTACAAAGTGAGTTCAAGGACAGCCAGGGCTACACACACACATACACACATACACACACACCTGTCTAAGATGAGAAAGAAAGAGGGGTGGGGTGGGAAGGGAGGGCAAGAGCTCCTTGGTAATGTCTTTGAGCTCTGAGATAGCTGTAGGTTGAATTCAGCATAGCACCTGGCCGTTTTGAGCCCCTAATACATGGCTTTGGGTGGCAGCAGTTGTTTGGCTTTGCCTTAAAAAGAGAACAATGCGTTTGGGAAGATCATTAAGTATATTTGTAAAGAACGGAACCAGCAGCAGGCAGAAGTGGTGACAAGACGGTGATGGGGCTATGAATGTAACCAAAGTGCATTGTAACCTTGTGGGGAAATCACATAAAAATACATCATTGTATGAGTAATATATGCTGATAAAATGTGATTTTATGGAGACAGAATCTCACTATATAGCTGTCTGGGACCTCACTATGTAGATCAGGCTGGCCTCAAATTCATAGAGATTCAACTGTGGTGCATGAGCCACCACACCAGGACCTAAAACTTTTTTTTAAAAAATAAAAGCAAAAACATATACGGTATTAAGAGCTTCTATGGGATTGATGCTAGCCAAGATTTGTGTGTGTGTGTGTGTGTCTGTGTATACGTGTGCTTATACATGTGTGTACATGTGTCTGTGAACATGCTTGATTCCCACGCTATCATGATGATGATGGTGGTGGCAACGACGATGATGATGACAATGACGGATTCTCTCTACTGGAGTTCACCAATTTGGCTAGAGTGCCTGGACAGAAACATCCAAGGATCCCGGCAGTTGGATTACGGGTGTCCATCTCAATGCCTGGCTTTTTATGTGGGCACTGAGGATCCGAACTCAGGTCCTTCGCTTGTGAGGCACGCCCTTTACAGCCTGAGCTGTCTCCCTGTCCAACTCTAAGCATGTAAAGCAGTAATAACCTTCGAACAGTCCCTGGATTGGAAACTGTTCTGATCGTTTTCCCCAGCGTATAACACACACTGAGCCGACAAGAAGCTGGGACCGCCTTTAAAGACAGGAGCATTTCTGTTCCTTAAATGCAGGATTGTACCCCAAAGGGATTCACGATGAATGCTGACTGAGTTTATTGTCGCCAAAGAAATCTGACTCTTTCTACCTTGGTAACTGTACGATGAAGACGGGAGTGGTGTTTTAAAAGAAAAGAAAAGAAAAGAAAAGAAAAGAAAAGAAAAGAAAAGAAATTTCTTTCTAGAATCTACCATATTACAGCCAGTGAGGGAGAATGGGGAAAGATTAGGATGTACAATTCAGAGTTCTGGTCTCAAGGCGCAGGAGTAGGACAGACAAGGAGCGATTCCACGGACATTGTCCTTTTTGTTTTATTTAACTTTTCCGGTGTTTAATCCTTGGATCCAGCTGTGGTAGGTATTAGCACGTCAAAGCGGATGCTGGTCACTAGGGTCCGGCTGCATTGTTTCTGACGGGGAGACCAATCTGCATCTTGGAAAGTGGCTGCTAGACTTGTGTGGGTGGAGCATGGCGGCGGCAGCAGCTGGGGGGCGGGTCGGTCGGCCTGAGCGCAGCAGCGGCAGTAGCAGCAGCAGCAGCAGCTCAGCACGCCAGCTCAAAACTAGCTCAGCAAATGAATAGGCCCCCTAAAGGACATCTTTCTGAAGGGGCCACATGAGTGGCTGCAGGGAGCAGGGAGGAACCGAGCTGAAATTTAACCAGAAGGAAGGTCACAGGGGGCCTCGTTAAATCGAGCGGAGGGTTGGGAACGTTAGAGGGTGTAAAATCCAGAGAAGAGCTGGGATTCTGTGGCTAACGAGCCTGGGACCAAGGGGCCGGTGGCGGGGAGCATCAGTGGGGGCTTTACGGGGTAGCTCTGAGTCACTCCATTTCCCTATTCCCTGGCACCTTGTCTTTAAAGCGAGCTGCTCAAATTTACCCCATGGGGCAACCTTGAGAGCCAGAAAATGAAAGCAAACTTATACAAATATGTAAAATTATATTTTAAAATTATATAAATGAGAGACGATGTCAAGGACCGTTGGATATCCTATGCAAGCCTTATCAGAGTCAATAACAGGCTTTAATTTGCCTCTGGCACGCATTTTTATCTTTGTTAGACCCATAGACCTAATAATAGCAGGCTTGAATTACATATCTAAAAGATACTGCAAGCCTTCTGAGGTTGTTGGCACATTAGAAGGAAATTAGAGATTTACAAGTCCTGATGGTGTTTCCGATAGAGCGAAGCCAAGGAAAGAGACACTGAGGCTGTATTGATTGTTGTGCCCAGCAGGGCTTTGGCTCTTGAGAGTTTAAAAAAATGGCACTTACATTCATCACTGCTTCTTTTCTGTTTGATCCATATTCTTACCCATCTAAGGTGTCAACTTAGAGAATACATGTTTATGTCAAAGAATGCCATACTATGCTACCCACAAACTTCACTAATATCACTTACTTTAAAAGCTGGCTGCCTAAGGCGGGGGTGGGGAGTGGGGGTGAGGGGGTAGTAGGGGGTGGGGAGGTGGCGCATGCCTTTAATCCCAGCACAGGCAGGTGGATCATTGTGAGTTCAGTGCCAGCCTGGTATACAAAGCAAGTCCAGGACAGCCAAGGCAGAGAAATCCTGCCTAAAAAAAAAAAAAAAAAAAAAAAAAAAGTTGGCTGCCTGAAAGCTATGGTGTCTTGATAAAAGTATATACGTACTAATTTCTTGACTTTAAAAAAAGAAAAGTTCCACTAAAAAATAATCATGGACCATTATTTTATGTACCTTTTAAAATTTTATTTATTTAATATATACTAGTGCTCTGCTTTCATGCACAACAGAAGAGGGAATCAGATCCCATTACAGATAGTTTGAGCCACCATGTGGTTGCTGGGACTTGAACTCAGGACCTTGGGAAGAGCAACCAGTGCTCTTAACTACTGAGCCTCTTTTCAGCCACCATTTATTTCATTTCTACTATGTATTTATTCATTACATGTGTGTGTGGTATGTGTGTGGTGTGCCTGTGTGTGGTGTGGAGTGTGTGTGTGTGTGTGTGTGGTGTATGTATGTGGTATATATGTGTGTGATATGTGCCTATAGTATGGCGTGGTACTGTGTGTGTATGTTATGCATGTGTGTGGTATGGTGTGGTGCCTTATGTGTGTGGTATATATAAGTGTGTTCGGCATGTTTGTATGTTTGTGTATCTGTGCTGTGTATGGTGTGTGGTATGTGTGGTGTGTGTGTGTGTCTCTGTGTGTGTGTGTTGTATGTGCTTATGTCCATGCACATGCATGCAGAGGCCAGAGATTACAATTAGCTATTATTCTTAGTCCTTTTGTGAGGCTGGGTCTCTCTCTGAGCCTCCATGGTCAACACGCCCCCAGGATTGTCCCATTTCTATTTTACCAGTCCTAGGATTATAGGTCTGCGCCACCTAGACTGGCCTATTATGTGGAGGCTGGGGATATAAACTCAAATCCTCATGCCCGTGCTGCAAGCATTTTACCCACTGAGCCATATCACCAGCCCTATAAACCTCTTTTTTAATGCAAATATGTTTAGAACTAATGAACAAATTTGATGCCATCTCTAAAAGACAAGCTGGAACATCCTTAAAAATTCTGTCTGATTCTCCTGTTTTCATTTCTAAAAAAGACAATATGTAACATGCACTCTTGCTTTTAGTCTCTATGACTATCCACCGTGTCCTCTAGAATGTTTGAAAGAGTAGTTGCTGGTAATTTCCACTAAAAATAGATTCTACCATATAACAGGCGTATTGCAGTTAACTGTCTGCAAATATTTCATGTCATCCTTACCGGCATTGCAGCTATGCTACCGTGTCTTTAGAGATAGGAGAGGGGTTGCAATTAGATGGGGAGCACCACAGGCTTTCTCTCTCTCACACACACACACACACACACACACACACACACACACACACACACACCAGAAGCAAGACACTGATAGGAGGCCTCAATAGACTGTGGGTGTTGCATATAAAATATAGAGATGCCACACAATAGATGTGCTATGAAGAGACTTGGGGCCAGGGGAAGGGGAGAGGAGTCAGGGCCTGAGTGAGCCATGAGGAGAGAGAGAGAAAGACAATGGGGCACCCCAGACACAGGGAAGGAGAAAGAAAACGAGGCAGAGAGAAAGCATAGAGGCTGGTGGGTCCTTTCTATCTGGTGCACACCTGGCAGCAATCAGAGGTTGCTAAGCAACCTAGAGGCAGGCTAGCATGGCTGCCTATATGCAGCCTATATGCAGTGGGGATCCGTGTCCCCTGTCAAACTGTGCTGACCTGTGGGAGATGCTGGCGTGCAGAAGCCGGGATTTCTGCCATGAGCGGAGCTGTGGAAGTCTGTGTGGCTGGAGCAGATAGGGTTGACTAGCCGCCTCCTCTTGTCTTTCCACCTCCAGTCCCTCAAAAAGGCTTGGTCTCTCTAACATGCCTCTGCTTTATAGACTGGACTGTGTTTGTCAAAAATCAGATGTGATCCTGAGATTCATGAAGCTGAATACCCTGAATGAAGGCAAGTCGATCGTCATAATGCTGGTTGGGACGGTTCACTGCAACACAGTCCTGAGGGAGTGAGAAGGGACCCACCAGAACTCATGCCTGAGAACTCATCCAGAAGTCTGAAAGTGCTCAGCTGCATCTGCTCTGATCTAGAAAGAAAAACGACTTAGGAGAAAAGCGGCTCGGCAGGTTCTTACTGAATAAATTAATTACCATGCACAGAGTACAGAACAATAGAAGCTAGTTTGATTTCTAGAACAAAGCGCAGGAGAAAGATGTGTGTGCAGCCAGTGGGGATGGGGCAGGGGCGACATGGATGATGACAGACACACACACGAACATGATGAGTAACCCACAGTCTTTCTTGGGTAGTGGTGACAGTCTAATGGAGTTTAGCAATACCTGAGGAGACAGGGTGGGGAGCTGGCGACATGTTTCTTGAGGTGGCTCTGACTGCATGGTCTTTCTGATCGAAAACTACTTGCCCTAGATTGGTAGTGCACCTTACGATTGCAGCTCTTCCTTATGGCATGAGGAACATTTCTGCAGCTCGATGCCCAGGCAGTTGTTCTCAAGTACCAGAAGATGAACTTCATTCATTGATCATCTGTGCTTATTGTCCCCTCTATAAAAAGGTTCCTGTGTAGCTGAATGTCAGCTGTAGCGAACAGAGTGCTTGACAGGAACCCACGGCTGAAGATAGGTGAGATCTGCATAGTTCCGGGTGTGAGACTAGCCTTCAATTCCTAAGCCTTTGGTTCATTATTTCCCCGTTCCTCTGTATGGGTTTGAGCCTAAGCTGCATAAAAGGAAAAGAAAAAGAAAAGAAAGAAAAAGCAGTTATACACCAGCCTTCACCTATCTGATAAGGAAGGTCTTCCATCCTCCCCTGTTGGCTCCCCTCTCTTCCTCCCTCCATCCTTCCCTCCTTTCCTTCTTCCTTCCTTCCTTCCTTCCCTCCCTTTCTTCCTTCTTTCTACTGCCTTTTAAAATCAAATCTAATCCAGGCAAGAAATGTGTGTTTAATAAGCTTCTTGATGTGGAGCTAGCAAATGTTAAGCTACACAACACGTCATAAGTAATACAAATATACAAATAACGATGGCTGACGGCATTAAAACTTGTCTGAGAGAAACCAAAGACTTGAAGATGATATAGAGATATATAGTATGACTTGGTTTAAGTGGTACTTAAAACTTATAATAAGTAATTCACTTTCCCAGATAGTTATTTCCAGAGAAGGTTAAATACAGACCACACCAGAAGACCTTTTTTGTTTGAGCACAGGGTGACCCTACTGCAAGAGCGCAGAGATGTGAGGATGCTACGGACTCACACAGTGCCATGCCTCACAGAAGCTCAAGGGTGTTGCCGTCTTAAAGGCATGTTTGTGCCAAAGGTTGGCTCCTCCTCAGAGGATGTCAGACGGCTCCCATAGTAAGGTTCTTCTGGGTGTTTCTCTCACTATCCAGCCTGGAAGCACAGCCTGGCCTCAATATTCTGCACTATTCTGGCAATCAGTATTCAGTACAGAGACATTTTTCTGATAACAAAATCTGTTTCTACCTTTTGAACCAAGCAGTAGAAAATGCTCAAAGGTGTTATTAAAAATTATTAAAAAAATTTTTTTGCTGGTGGTGATGGTGGAGGTGAAGGATTGTTTTTTTGTTTTTGTTTTTTGTTTGTTTGGTTTGGTTTTTCAAGACAGGGTTTTTCTGTATAGCCTTGGCTGTCCTGAGCTCACTTTGTAGACCTGGCTGGCCTCGAACTCACAGTGATCGGCCTGCCTCTGCCTCCCAGAGTGCTAAGATAACAGGCATGGGCCTTTGCAACTGGCAAAACACATTTTTAAATTCTTGGACAGTTTCATATACATGTACAACAAAGTGTGGTCCTTCCACTCCCTGTGGTCCTCTTAGTCCCTCTCCTCCTCCTGCTGGACCTGCTCTTCTCAGTAAGTCTCCTCCTATGTCATATCTTTTTTACGTGACCCATTGAATTTACACAAGCATGCTGGCAGGGTATTTACCAGAACAAGAGCAATGCATTAGTGGCTACACTACTTAAGAACAGAGACGCTACCCACAGCGGTCATTAACTGTCACCCCTCCATCTTCCACAAGTCCAGAAGACATCTTTTTAAACACTGCCTATTAGGTTCTTCTGTAATGTCATCGGCTGAGCCTTGAAGGATGGGCAATACAGGCAGCCCACTTAGGGATGAGGAGCCCTTTACCGTTCCCTAGGCTGGACACTTTGACCAGGTGTGAGTCTCTGCACTAACTACTGCCTATTGCAATAAGCCACCCTGCTGCAGGGCAAGAACAGCGCTATCCTATAGATACTAGCACGAGTGTTTTACCTGTCATGCACCAGTTTGCTTTCTGTTCCTGTTATAAACACCACCACAACTTGGGAACGAGGTTTTGCTTCAACTTACAAATGATAGTCTATCATTAAGGGAAACCCAAGGAGGAACCTGGGGTAGAAAGCATGGAAGAAACTGCTTGCTGGCAGTAAAACTCACTTGTTAGCTTTTTCATTGATTCAGTGACACACATGGGTTTTAAAAATCCTATCCTAGGGGCTTCCTTAGGATGTCCCATTTTATTTTTTCATTCTCCTTTCTACTTTCTTCCCGGGATTGGGGATTTTCATAAAGAGGTAGTATTTTCAGCTTTCAACAAACAATATAAAGCTTTACACAAGTTGGAAAATATCACAGGCAAGCCCCACAAGGAAGTCATCCTCCGGCTCAAACACCTCAGCTTTCTCTCCACTCCCAAGCATTCCTACTCCTAACAAGCTGGCCGCTGTGAGTCGGCTAACTTTTTATTTCAAGCCTGCTGGGTTTTATAAAAGACTACATTTGACTCTGGGCATGGACTCAAAGTCTTTGGAATAAATGGCCTGTTTGTTTAGCTGTCGAATGTGGCCCTCCCTGGCACAGTCATAATCTTCACTGGGGTTTACATGCCGGACAAGGAAGTGCCGCCTTTCAAATTCAGCGATAGCCTCAGACCACCGCGGTTGCCTTGCAAACATGGACCCGCCCTCAGAGGAACTAAGGGCATTTATAGTGTGTTTAAATCATGCAGGACAGAGAAAAGGAGGTTTGAAAGTCATGCAGGGAGTTAGAGAATCAACTTCCATAAAACTAAGATGCAAAAAACACCCTTTTGTTCAAGTGCTGGAAAGAATTTTGTCTGCTTTCTTCCTTTGTTGGGATTTCTTTATGTTTTCCTGGTGAGCAAAAATGTTCCTGATGCCTTCGGCTCCTGTGGGGGGAGGCAGGGATTTCATCTGAGGCCAGCCCAGTGGAACGAGGAGCCAGCAGCCAGCCCTGCCAAATCAAACAGGAACCAGGGAGTACAATGGAAGATTATGTGAGGGAAAGTGGATACCCGGAGCACGGCAGGAAAGCCTCGGAACCAGAGACTCTCCCCCGGTCACAATGCCATCCCTCCCACTAGCGCTCTGGGGACTTTGTGGTTTCACCCGAACCTCACCCACAGAAGGGCAGTGGGTGAACTGGAAACTGCATGCCTTTTCTTAGAGCTCCCTGCCTGCCTGTCTCTGGAACTAGACAAGTCTTACTTAGCTACCATGGTGTCCTTTCAGCGACACTAGCCTAAATCACTCCCACCCATGGCTGCTGAGCCAACAAAGGGTCTAGCTGGCAGCCCTCCGCCTGGAACTCTTATGTAACAGCCCAGGATGGACAAACTGACTGCCTTTGACCCTGCTTGTGTCTTGATCTGCACGGGGTTGAGAGGTGGGGGGTTGGGGGGGGGGCAAGGAAGAACAAAATGTAAAAAGTAAACAAACAAAAAAATAGCAGCTGCACTTGAGAGAGCGGGCTCCACACCTTGCCTGGGCAGCACAGTAGAGCTGGCCCTGGTGTCAGAGGCACAGGCAGGGGCTCCTGGGATGCCCAACCCCCACCCCCACCCTCACCACCTGCTGCTGGTGGGACTGCTGGCCTAGAGGTCCTGAGATGGGGAGAACAGTCCCATCCCTTGCTGGCTGCAGCAGTTGGGATAGCAGGTCCCACAGCTGGACTGGTCAGCACAGTAGAGCTGACTCTGGTAGCGTGGGTGCAAGTGAGCCTGCAGAGGCATGAGAGTGGGAGAGCTGGCCCTGGCCCAGCCCCTTGCTGCCTGCAGCGTTGGATGAGCTAGCCAGGACAATGCTAGAGAGCCTATCCTAGTGGTACAGAAACAGAAGAGCTGGTGGGCTGACCAACAACTTAGCTACCACCAGGCCCAGATCCAACGCTTTGAGTTGGCCCACCCCAACATCTGCCCCATCTATGAGCTGTTGGGGAGCCTGAAAGGACTGGTTCTGAAGATCCAAAGCTACAGGATCTCCATGACACAGGGCAACAACAGGAGTCCTGATGAGGATACAGTATTGATAATATAGCAGAAGTGAGAAAACTTGAACATTTGCAAGTAAAAATGTGTGGAAGAAAGCTACACTGTGGGAAACACTATGGCTTCCACAGCGAGAGGTTTTTTTTATATTTTGGTTTGTTTATTTTAATTTTTGCTTTGTTTTGTTTTTTTAACTTTCTTGGGGGGGGAGATTGGAATGGCAGAGGGTGAGTACAAAGGAAGGGGGAGATGAGAAGGTTGGAGTGCATGATGTGAAATTCACAAAGAATCAATAAAAAGTTAAAAATAAAATACTAGATGGATTTTACCAGCAGCCACCAAAACTCTCATGTGACTGTACTCTTGTTAGCTCTTCCCGAGGCCACAGGCCCTAGGGACTGTCACTTTTAAGCCTGGCTAAGCTCCCTGGCAGTACACAAGCAGTCAGCACAGGCTCAGGGTGGGTAGCAGCTCAGAGAAATCACAAATTGCAGTACAGAACAGGTGACAGAATCACTTTTCCTTTTAGCTTTAAGGATCCATTTATTTTTATTTTATATGCAAGGGTGTTTTGCCTACATGTGTGTATGTGCGCCTTGTGTGTACAGTTCTCATGGAGGTCACTAGAGATCATTGGGTCCCTGGAACTGGAGTTAGAGGTGGCTGTGAGCCACGATGTGGTGCTGGGAATTGAACTCGGGTCCTAAGGAAGAGCAGCCAGTTATCTTAACTGCTGAGGCACCTCTCCAGTTTCATGGACTCTTTAAATGTCCAGGTATTTGTAAAATTTGAGATAAGTTTTTAAGTTTTCAGTTGTCATTTTTGTAGGTACTGAGTTTTTTATTGCTCACTACATGGACTATATTTACCAGTGAACTGTTCATATTTGAACATAGTATACATCCTCTTAAGTGTGGAATTCATCATACTATTTTATATCTCTGAATCTTTTCATCTCCTTGATCTGTATAAATTATGTGCATTTCATTATGATTATGTACCTTCAATTCCTCCCTCTAACTGTTCATTTCTGTTCTTTGTATTAGGAAGTTTTACATAGGGTCTTAGAATTTTTAAATTACTGTAGGCTTCTACTGAATTACCTCATTTACTAATTTACTAATGCTGTATACATCTAATAACATCTTTTTCATGTAAAAATAACTTGTGGTTGACAGAGCTTTTATCTTGCTCAGTTCTGTTGTTGTTGTTGTTGTTGTTGTTATTTGTTTTGAGGAAGAGTGTCATGACATAGGCCAAGATCACCTTCAACTTTCAATCCCCCTGGTTCAGTCTTCCTAGAACTGGGCTCTTATGTGCATCTACCAACACACCAAGGAAGAATCTTGGATGCTTTTCTTTTTTGTTTTGTCTTTGTGTTGTTGTTGTTGTTGTTTGGGTGTTTTGGTGTTTTGTTCTGTTTTGTTTTTTTTGAAGACAGGGTTTCTCTGTGTAGCCTTGACTGTCTAAGACTCACTTTGTAGACCAGGCTGGGCTTAAACTTACAAAGCCCCCTGCCTCTGCCTCCCAGAGTGTTGGGATTATGGTGTGCGTCACCATGCCTGGCTAACCTTGGATGTTTTTATCCTCAACTTTGTTTCCACACATCGTTGTGTTACTGCAGTGAGATTTTCTTGTGCACGTCTTTTAGTTTTATAGCACGCAGTCATTACTAACAGTGCCATCTGAGCCGGGCTGCCACACCTTTAATCCTAGACCTCAGGAGGCAGAAGCAGGCAGATCTTTCAAGGCCGGTCTGGTTTACAAAGTGAGTCCAGGACAGGCAAGACTACACAGAGAAACCCTGTCTCTAAAAAACAAAAGTGCTATCTGCTTATGCAAGTGTTCAAGTTAGCTCACCCAAGCCTTCCCTAACACTTTGATTATTAACCTTTCCTTGCTATTTTCATGAGTCTTCTATACTCTGAATTTAGGTTGTTGTTGTTGTTGGTTTGTTTGGTTTGGTTTTGGTTTTGGTTTTAGTGTTTCTCTCCCTCTCTCTCTCTCTCTCTCTCCCTCTCTCTCTGCAAATTGCTGGGTTGATATTTATTTGAGCAAGATGTTTACAATTGGAACTCATTATTTTTGTCTGAATTCATCTATGTTTTGCCTCTACTTGTGTATTACTCTTTAGTTCAAAGAAGAATTCAGGTTGTCAGAGAGCGTATTTTTAGCACTCCTGGGTTGCTGTGCTCCTGCCTGGCCTCTGTTATGGCTTGGGAGAGCTCTGTTATTGAATGTGTTCACTGTTTTCCTTTCTGGATTTGCATAAAAGTCCTTGACTTTGGTTTTTCTTTAACTTCACCATCACACATCTAGATATCTTTCCTCACAGTTGGCAGGCATTGCATTATGGGAGAATTTATGAGCCTGGAAGAGGTAGCTCAGTAGTAACAGGTTTGCTGCTCAGACATGAGGAACCAAAGTTGATCTGCAGAGCTCACAAAAAGAGCCAGGCACAGGGGCACGCTCTTGATGGCCCTGCCTCAGGAGCCAGAGACAAATGGGTCCCTCGAGCTCCCTGGCTGGCCAGCCCCACCTAACGAGTGACCCCAGAGCTCAGTGTCAGACTGTGCCTCGAAGGCACGTTGGAAAAGTTCCTGAGGAACAATAGCCGTGGCCCATGTGTTGGTTAGGTTTTAGTTCGCTTTTATGTTGGCAACTTGACACAAGCCAAGCTCACTTGGACAGAGAAACTTTGAGTGAGAAAAGGCCTCTACAGAAGACACTGTCAACAGAACAAAGCGACAGCCTACAGACTGGGAACAGATCTTCATCAACCCTACATCTGACAAAGGTCTAATATCCAAAATATATAAAGAGCTCAAGAAATTAAACACAACCAAACCAAATAACCCAATTAAGAAATGGGGCTCAGAATTAAACAGAGAATTCTCAACAGAGAAATATCGAATGGCTGAGAAACACTTAAAGAAACGTTCAACATCCTTAGTCATCAGAGAAACGCAAATCAAAATGACTCTGAGATTCCACCTTACACCCATCAGAATGGCTAAGATAAAAAACTCAAGTGACAGCACATGCTGGTAAGGATGTGGAGAAAGGGAAACACTCCTTCATTGCTGGTAGAAATGCAGACTTGTACAACTACTTTGGAAATGAATCTGGCACTTTCTCAGGAAACTGGAAATAGAGCTACCTCAAGATCCAGCTATTCTACTCCTTGGAATATACCCAAAAGATGCTCCACCATACAACAAGGACATTTGCTCAACCATGTTCACAGCAGCCTTATTCATAATAGCCAGAACCTGGAAACAACCTAAATGTCCCTCAGTCAAAGAATGGATAAAGAAACTATGATACATTTACACTATGGAATACTACTCAGCCATTAAAAACAAGGAAATCCTGAAATTTGCGGGCAAATGGATGGACATATAAATGATTATACTGAGTGAGTTAACCCATAAGCAGAAAGACTCACATGGTATATACTCACTTATAATTGGACACTAGCCCAAAAGGGATATCCCATGAAAGTCTTCACTTAGCAGGAGATTGGGATAAATGTGAGGACTTCCCATTGGGACTCTAGGTAAGAGAAGTATGGGAGAATGGGGAAATAGAAGGATCCAGAGGGTCCTAGAAACCTACAAGAAGAACATCATGATGCGTGGATCTGGACCCAGGGGTCTGCTCAAACTACTGCACCAACCAAGGACAATACATGCAGTAAACATTGAACCCCTACTCATATCTAGCCAATAGACAGAACATTCTCCACAGTTGTGTGGAGAGCAGGGACTGACTCTGACATGAACTCTGGTAACCACTTCTCCTTGGTGGGGAGGCCTGGTGGCACTTAGAGAAAGCATAAGCAGGCTACCAAGATGAGACTTGATAGGTTGTGACCATACGGTGGGGGAGGAGGTCCCCTTCTGTCACAGACCTAGGGGAGGGGAATAGGGTGAAAGAGGGAGGGAGGGAGGGATGGGAGGATACAGGTGAGGGGATAACAATTGAGTTATACTCTGAATAAGTTAATTAAATAATTTTTTTAAAAAGAGAAAAGACCTACAAAACTATTAAGTAGGTATCCTATATTTTCAAAACTTAGAATGCTTCACTTCTCTCAGGGCCACAATGATTGCTTTCTAGAATTCTGGTAGACACATCCCACTGATTCTGTTACAGCCCCTATGTGTCTTAGCTCTGGCTCCCAGTAGTCCCTCTGTATAATACAATGTCTGCAGATATGTTCTTCTAGTTGGAAATTCTCTTTTCAGCCTGAATGCAATATAATGTATCTGTATCTTTATTATGCTTGCATATGTGTATATGATGCATGTATGTGGTACATGTATGTGGGTGTATGTGCATAAGGGCACTTGCGTGTGTGTGCATATGCATGTAGAAGCCAGAGATTGACATCTGATGTGCATGCATCCTTCACTCCTCATGTCCCACCTCTATCAATCTCCACATTATATGTTGAGACAGGGTCTCTTGATAAACTCAGAACTGGTAATCTTGGTAGCCTGGGGTATCCTGTCTCTGCCAACAAAGCATAGAGCTTATAGGGAGGCCCAACACACACTCCCAATATTTGCATGGTTTCTAGGAACCTGAATTCTGGTCCTCACTCTTTAGTGTCAAGTACTCAGCTGCCAAGGTGTCTCCCTTGCTCCCAATTTAGTTTTTAATTCAATTTTATTTTTCCTCAAAATTGGACTTAATATTTTTAATTGACCTATTTTAACCCATCTAATTTTAAGATCTTTAGTCCTTTTAAAAGTTTTTGTGTTTTTATGTATCACAGTCAGGCTACCTGGAGATCCACCAACTCCAGATACACCATCGCTTTGTGTTCTAACTCTTTCTAATGGTAACTTTCTTCCGAACTTTGTAAATCTGGGTTGTAAAATCAAACAGAACATACAGGTCTGGGCAGAGAAGAGCAGAACTTCGTTGAGTTACCTGTTGGAATACAGTAAATTTTTAGAAGTTTAAGATGTGCATTTGTCCCTTTGCAAAGCACTTTTTCAGATGTGTCACCAAACTGGGACGAGCAGTGTTAAATTAATAGATTATATCAATGGGCTCTTGCTATTTGGGGAGCATCTACAGCCTCGACCCATGAAGCAAATGTTCAAAATTGAAGCTGCATGCCTGTACGTAAAGACTCAACACAAAGAGAGAAGTTTCCTTGTCACCACCATCTTCAGTGGCTATAGTCCCTGGTTTGTCCTTTACACCTCTTTACAGACCCTTAAAAGTCTAAGAATTATGAGATTATTAGAGGCTTCAGTTGCACCCCTCCGTCTTGAACAAGCCCAGGTCTCAACTTCTGAAATTGATACTAACTAACTGGTTAGCCCCATCTGCCTAAGTAACGACATCAGGTCATATCTAAACGCTCTGATTTTCCTTTCTTGCAAGCTTTCTCTTTCAATCTTCTGAGCCGTGCCAGGCACTCAAAAGACGTTTTATATTCTTCTAGGTGGAGGCTCACTTCATCCAGCCATAGTATTCCTAAGTCAAATCTTCCCTTTCTCTGCAAAAAGTTCTTCCCAAGATCATGGCTGCGGGAAGAAACTAAATATTCCTCCACACCCCCTCCAGAAATTCATACCCTCTGGACAGAGTTTGTGGAAATGACTGCCAAGTGTTAAATCTCAACATCTTTAGAAGAAGCCTGGTGGTGCCACTAACCATGACCTTTTCTGTCCAGAGTTGCTGAACTTCAAGATTCTTGGGCAGAATCAGACCGGGGAGTCCCAGAACACTCAGAGGAAGGACCTGCTAAAGTGTGCTGAGGAGCAGCAGGGCGCCTCGGATGCTGCCAAGGAACAACTGGGCGTCTTGGATGATGCGAATAGACGTCCAGTCAGAAGAAGATCCTGTTGAATCTCCAGGCTGAAATTTATGAGTTGCCTGCTTCTTGGCAAGTGATTTCTCAAGAGACCCAACTTTCTTTCATGCTAGGTTAGGTCACGGCTTTTCAAGCTTTTTTTCAACCCACTCAGCTGCCTCCTGACTCCACGGAACACTTTCTTCAAAGGGATCCCAGTGGTAAAGCAGGTCAAAGCGATGTGGGACTGGGGAAGGCTCTTACCATCCACTTTTCCCTTCTCCCACCCCCCTGAAACCCATGCTGCACCTCCGCGGGGCGCCCTAGAGGCCAGTACCTTCCCCACTTCTAGATTTGCCTTGTATAGACTGGAAGTGAGTGGCTTTTGAGTTGTGAAGCCAAACAGCCAATAAACTATTAGTGAAAATGATTGCATTAAACACCACACCGTTTCCATGAAGACCAAAAGAGCCTTCTAGGTCTCCTAGCAACAGAATCAAGGTCTCCTAGCACATCAGGAAAAAGAAAGTCTTTGGAACATGAAAAAAAAAGCGGTTAATTGAATTTAATAGCCATCCTCCAGTCTGGTGGAACAAAAGAAATGACCATACACAGGGAAGAATTTTTCCATGTCTCTCCACCTCGCAGCCTGCCCCCCTCCGCCCCCAGCTCCCGCCCCCACGCCTGTCATTTGAATTGCACAGGTTGATCATTCACTCAAAAACAAGAACAATAAATTTCAAATTGGCTGAAAAATGAAAGGAACTAGCAACATTGTCCTTTCTCAAACAAAATTTTTCTTGAGGCAGGAAAAGTACAACAGAGGTGGTCATGTAGGCACTCCCCCCTTCTATCCCACAGGACACAGGAATTGTTCAGATTCAAGTTCTGCATAGCTCCAGGATTCAAGCTTAGAATAGCTTCGTTTTCCATATCCATTTTTAATGAACATTACCCACCTGCGGATTAGAAAAATGTATTCAGAAGTTCAGTGACTAAAGCCAAATACTATTAAATGGTGGAATCAATGCTGGAAAATCAGACCTTTTGTTTTCTTTTTTGTTTTTTAAATTTATCTCACCCGTGTGTGTGTGTGTGTGTGTGTGTGTGTGTGTGTGTGTGTGTGTATGTATGTATGTATGTGTGTGTGTATGCAGCACACACATGCTATGTCATGTGTAGCAGAGCCCTGGATCTGAGCTTCCACTGTGTTTGACACAGGGACTTGCGTTTTCTTCTGTATGTGTCAGGCTTCTGAGGACTCCTGCCTCAGCTTGCTGTCGTGTCATGGACTGCTGGGATTACACACTCCCGTGCTACCACCTACAGCTCTACAAGGGTTCTGGGAATTTGAATTAGGGTCTCCCACTTCCATCGAGGATGTCCACTGAGCCCAAGTCAAACTCGTAAAAAGACTAGTGACCCATGCCTTTGTTAAAGCATTGAATGGCAATCAGCACTATTGTTAATTGACTGCTGCTTTGCTTTAAGGTCTTGAGGATCTGCAGAGCAAATCCCAACCTGGTTCTCCGACATGCTAGACAAGTGTGTTGCCAGTGTAAATGGCCTGCTAGTGAAATGTGTGTGTGCTTGGCAGGGCACAGTTGTTGGGGCTTATCTACCCCACGGTGCCTACCAAAAGTTTCAAAAGAAAGGAAGAGCCAGTTTTCCTCAGCTAATCTCCAGGGAATTAAGTTTTTAGTTATTAATTAGAAAACTGATGAGCAATCGTACCAAGTAGAACTAAAAATTAGAGATATGTCAGTAAAAGAAGCAAAGAATAAAAGTTTTGTGTGCATGTGTGCGTGCGCACCTGCGTGCATCTTAGAATCATTTGCTTTGGTCTGGGCAGAGAGAGTTCTTGGGAGAGGACCTGGTGGTTCCTATGCTTTGTGTGTAGTGAGTAGGGAGGGAGCTCGCAGAGGAAGGAAAGGGGCTTAATGGTGGGGTGTGATAGGTCCTCATTACTGATTTTCAAAGCTGCTAGAGAAAGTAGACATAACCTTCATTTGGATCAAAATGCTTGAAAAAAAACTCCTAAAAATGTAAGCTAAGGATGAAAATACTTCTAAGGACAATTGGAAGAGAATGTTTTTATTGACGTTCCAGCAGCTGAAATCCTTCTTTATAAATATCGTTTGCAGAAAGTTACTTGGATCGTGGTAAACCAGGAATATTTCCTCAGTTGGTTCAAGGGGTTTAAAAAATGCAGATTAAAAAAAAGAAGAAGAAGAACATTGATCATTTAATGTGAGCTTAAGCCCTTCTAGGCAAAGATTTAAAAATTAGTGACCCAAGGATGAAAAAACTTCCCATCCCTGTACCCCACTCTTCACCCCCTACTCCCACGCCCTGTTCCATGCAGGCAGAATTTCTGCCTTGAGCTCAGGAGTGATAATTCAGGAACAAAGGTATTTATAATGAAAAGGTTTGCATTTCAGGTAAAAACTCTTGCTTTAGAATGAAATCTTTTAAACTTAGTTCATATGTTACAGGTCAGTCTTCCCTCATATTTTTCATAAAATCATGGTTATACCACCTGTTTCCATATTTTTTAAAGGCATTACTAATAGGAATTATGTCAAAGGTAAAACTTGGCATGTCACCCACCTCACCAAGTGAGGACCCTGGTCTAAGCAGGACTGGCAAGTGCATATGCAGAAACGTATTACAAAAAGAGAGTGTGAGTGCCGAATAAAGGAGAAAGCGTTTGTTGTTCGGGTCCGATGACATGACTTTGGTCTCCAGACGTCATGGCAGAGCTGGAATGATGACACATGTGTCTGTGATCCCCCTAAACTCACCAGCCATCAAGGCAGCCACATGCAGCGAGCAAGAGCAATCCTGCCTCCAAGCAAGCAGAAAGTGAAGACACTCTGTACCCATTCTTTAAATTGTCTCCTTTAAACAACCATTTAGCCTAGTGATCCATTTTGCTTTCAACTCATAATCGCCTTATTGAAAAATGCTGTATCACCACTGAGCCTCCTGGAGGCTGTTCAGTGGGTTGAAACAGTTGATGTGTTCCATAGATGAGCTGCAGGTCTGAGTCCTACAGGATAAGGTCATTAGGGTCCAGCCCCCTCTAACTTCTTAATTGGCTTTAATGTACGTTTCTTTACCCAAATGTCAACACACTTTTCTCTTTCATAGCTCATAAAGTACCTACAATACTGATATATGTGTGTGTGTGTACACATATACATTATATATACATTATTTTCATTACATATATATACATACATTATATATACATTATATATATATATATATATACACATTAATTTCACAGCTATCTCTGAAGAACAGACATATGAAATAGGAATGACAAGATGCCATTGTTAAATGTCAAGTTTAAGAAGGAATCCCAGAAAAGACCTGGACATTCCCTGGGGGGAGAACTAAAGACAATATCACTGTGTGATACGGCAGTCCCTCTGCTGGGTACATTCTCCAAAGAGCTGCACATGGAGACATGCTTATATATTCACTGTGGTGATGTGGATGAGAGTGTCCCTCATAAGCTCACGTGGTTAATATTTGGTCCTCAGTTGGTGGCTGTTCAGGTGGCTTTCGGTGGCCTTGATGGAAAAAGGATGTCAGTGGAGACAGTCTTTGAGGTTTCAAAGGCTTGGGCCATTCTGTTGACGCTTGTGGTTTAAAATGTGAGTCTTCTGCTTCCTGCTCCAGCAACCATGTCTTTATTCAGCCAGCATGGGCTGAACCCTTGGGAATCATATACCCAGATAAACCATTCTTCTGCAAGTTACCCTGACTATGGTGTTTAACACAGCACTGGCAAAGTAACTGATACCATCGTGTTCACAGAAGCAACAATTACAATGAAGGCAGAAGCCACTCAAGAGTCTGTAGACACATGAGTAGATACACAGTGTGGTGTGTCTACACCATGAAATATATAGCAGCTTTTTACAAAAGACAGTGAGTATGGATGACGGCTGAAGACAAGTTAGTTCTGACAGACAAACTCTGAGGTTCCAGTCTCACGAGGTAACTACAGATGACACAGGGCCAGACACAGATAGCAGAGTGGCAGTGCATAAGGACTTAGCAAACATTCTTTTTTGAAAAAAATTTAATTTTTATTTCATGTGGGGGGGGTACCCACATGTATTACTTACAGCACGTATGTACAGTGTCTACAGAGGCCAGAAGCAGAGGCATCAGATCCTCTGGAACTGGGGTCACAGATGGGTGTGAGCCACCCTGTGGCTCAAACCTGGGTCTTTTCCATGAGCAGCCAGTGCTTATAACAACAAAGCCATCTCTCTAGCTCACAAAACAAGTTTTATTACTTGACTATTAGAAAGGACTTGATTCATGTGGAGGAATTCAGTGCTTCTTCCTAGGGAACCACAATTACATGTCTATTCGTTCTGGACACCACACTGATAGGACATCAAAGGTAGGGTCCCACTCAAGTTTAGCTCGGTGAGCCAGTTGGTTTGCTGGGTTTCCTTCTCACTTCCAGGAACATACCGAATTCAAAGGCTGCTTGCTTCATCACTAAAAAGTCACCCCACCCACCCACCCCCCGCCACATGGGTGACAACTGCTTTCCTGGAGCTCCCTGTGTAGCCTGCAGGCAGTTCCACTGAGGACTTTTCTCTCCCACCAACTGCTCACCGCAGTGTGACTCCCACAACTGTGTGGGATGCTTGAGCCATTCTTAAGTTTCCTTAGCTCTTGAGTCTAATGAGCCCCACCCCCATAAGAAGAAATGATTCAATCAATTGCATAAAGAACTAAAATGCAGCTTTTTAAAGCAAAACTCTTTATCAACTAATCTCAAAGCTGATGGGAGTATGAAGCCATTTGCCTTTGTTGTTTTGTATTGATTTTGTTTGTTATCATTGTTAGCCCAGGCGTCTTGAACTTCATATCTTCTTCTTGCTGCCTCCTGGGTGCTGGGACTACAAGCTTGTCCCACTGTGCTCTGCATGCTTTTGTTGCTTTTTAAGTCAAATCTGCTAATTCTGTTAAATATTTGATAAAACCTCAAACATAGATGACAAAGTAACAGTTCTGTAACCGCAAAGCACAGTCCTGCATACATGCAGCCTACAATATGCACAGCATAACACGAATATAAAATACATGTTACACCTGAAATGCACACTAAGAGCACTTTAATTAATGGATGACCATCACTGTAGCAACAGCCTCCTTGGTCAGTCAGAGCTTGATGCTGCCCACAGAGTAGATTTTTACACTTCTTTAATATTCTCCATATATCTCAGGGCAGGAAATTAATTTTGTCTTGTTCCAATGTCATTGCTAGACTAATGAGTGTCATGTGTGGAGCCTGGCTACACAATGTTCCCAGATGCACAGCCATGTGTGGTCTTGAAAAAATGAGCAGAATCATTTTTCTCTGAAGATACAATTACACTGGGATGTCAGGGAGTGCTAACTGTGTTAGGATGACAGCCATGAGATGAGTCCTAGAAACACAAAGATGCCTTCTCTCCATCCATGTCCAGCTAATCCAGGCACAGGTACCA
Source organism: Acomys minous (assembly GCF_964271855.1). Taxonomy (NCBI): domain Eukaryota; kingdom Metazoa; phylum Chordata; class Mammalia; order Rodentia; family Muridae; genus Acomys; species Acomys minous. The sequence continues at coordinate 53,809,768 of NC_140498.1, forward strand.
CTTTAGTCTGGGAAACTTTATTGAACATCCGGTGGGTAACAAAGGAACTTGAATTACAGTGGAGGATAAATGCCACCCCCATCTAAAGCCATGGATATCTGCATGCAGCCCACGTAAATAAACATTTTGAATTGTAAATAAGTCTCCAAATTAGCATTTCATTTGTACCTCATAGACAGGTGGCCTTCCAGTGGAGAAAGTGTTTATTTAATATAAATTATAAAATGAGACTCCGGCTAATCTTTTTTAACTATATCTTCTTGTCCACAAGACAAGGTGAGATGATGCATGACAATGACAGGCCTTCGCCTCTGGAGACAATGGGCTGACTACATCCCTGCCCTGCTGCGGGATGAAACACTGCAACTCTTGCACACAGAAGAAAAATCCACACTGTAGGGTGAACACAGTCATGCCCTCAGAACAAACTAAACACAAAACCCCAAACTTCATCAGAATGCAAAAGTTATTGCATATGTTACAGTGCTAGACACTAAGTGCAGGATTTCACAGATGCCAGGCAAGTGTGAATACTTCCTAGTAGCATTAATAAAATACGACTTCTTTACTTTTTAAATTGTTTGTGTGCGTGTGCGTGCGTGTGTGTGTGTGTGTGTGTGTGTGTGTGTGTGTGTGTGTGTATGTGTGATGTGCATGCAGGACCTGTAGAGTCCAGAAGAGGGCATCAGATCCCCTGGAACTGGAGTTACATATGGTGGTGAGTCACCACGTGGGTGCTGAGAACTCAATCAGATCCTCAGCAAGAGCGGCCAGTGCTCTTACATGCTGAGCCACCTCTCCAACCCACCAGGAGCTATCCTGCCTTTCCGCCAAGGGCCTTTTAAGCTCCTCGCCTCACTCCACAATGGTGCTGAAAGAAAGGCAAGCACCTTTGTTTTTAAGCAATTCTTCTCCAATCAACTTTTAATTACCTTAACAGAGGAAAGCACTGGTGCAGATAATCTCTATTTATAATGGATTGCATGATGTTGTTGTTTTTTTTTAAGTGATTTGATTCCCTGTGTTTTGATTGGGTTTATACTAGATTTACTGAGAAATCCCTTAGCAGAGAGGACAGAGGTTTAGACACTCAAGAGAACCACCATGAGTGACACACTGCGGTTGATAGGATTTGACCAAGACCCAATTATTCTAGGGCCTCATATTTTAAACATACTGTACTAAGAAGTTTGAGGTATGTGAGACCAGAGCAGATGGTTAGGGATCAAAAGTATATGGTCATCAGTCATCACTGAGACTCTCTTAGGTGACAGACACTCTTCTACGGACTCACCTACAAGTAGAAGAAAACTCAGCTAGGAAAGGGAAGGTGTGGGTTTTCAGGTGTTCCCTACACAGACAAGTTCTCAGTATGAGTAATTTAGCAATGCAGGTGATGCATCATGGATGAGAAAATGGGTAGAGAAGATTCAGGAACATTGGCCAGAAAAGCACTGTCTAGGCAAAATACAATGTGAACTATACATGCTTACTTAAGCTTTCTATAGTGCCTTGACAAGGAGAAATAAATATATAAAACTACTCTCCTCCTCCTCCTCTTCCTCCTCTTCTTCCTCCTCCTCTTTTTTCTTCTTTCTTTTTCTTCTTCTTCTTCCCCTCCCCTTCCTCCTCCTTTTTAATCCAGGTTAGTTTTTTATTTTCATCAAGAGGGTGTTTCAACTGAGGGATTGCCCAGATCAGTCTGGCCTGTGGTAGTGTTTTCATTGTTGACTCATGATGGCACCGTTCCCTGGGCACGTGGTCCTGCACTGTGTAAGACAGCTGGCTGAGCAAGCCATGGAGAACAAGCAGAGAGCAGCATTCCTCCATTGCTCCTGCCTCTAGGTTCCTCCCCAGAGTTCCTGCCTGGCCTCCCTCGATAATGGATTATGATGTGGACATGAAAGCCACATGAACATTTTCCTTTCCCAGGTTGCTTTCAGTTTTTGGTGCTTATCATAGCAACAGAAAAGTCAACTAGAACACTGCTGTAGACTCATCAAAGTTTATTTTTCAAAGTGTATTAAAAAAACCTAGCTCCTATAATTACTGAACATATTCGTCTTAGTTACTTTTCTGTTGCTATGACAAGACACCATGACCAAGGCAACTTATTTTTTTTTAAAAAAGCAATTAATTAGGGGGCTTGCTTACAGGTTCAGAGGGTGAGCCCAGGTTCATCATGGTGAGGAGCATGGCAGCAGGCAGGCAGGTAAAGCGCTGGAGCAGTAGCTGGGAGCTAGCCTCTGATCCACAAGCAGGGGGAAGAAAGAGGGAGAGTGGACCTGGTATTAGTGTTTATAAAACAACTTTAAATAATATGTTTTTTTCAGGTCCATAAAATCAAACTATTATTTCTACATGCAATCAATATAAAAATTATATTTTATACTCCTTGACTTCAGGCTAAGACTTCAAAATTTGGTGTGCATTTTATGCTTGAAGCAATTGGGGCTAGTTCATTTTCATTGCTAGATAGGCTAGTATTGTTTAAGGATACCGTACGGGAAGCAGGGCTTCAGAACCTTGCTTCCTATGGTGTTGTGTAGGGACCTGCGGCTTGGCAGCATCTGGGAAGCCATTACAAATGCAGAGCCCAGGGCTCCATGTCAGTCATAGCAAACCACAGCCTGCATTTTAAGATTCTTGGCCCTGCCCCTTGGCCCCTTGGACATGCCCTTGGCATGTCAAATTCTGAAGAGCATCAGTGTAGACAGAGGGGGTCCTGAATGCGCATCTGAAGTGGAAATCCTCCACAGACATTTAAGAGCCAGCTAGGATCAGGATCTGTGAGCCATCACAACCTAAGGACAAAGAAGAAATGGGACTGAACACTTGCCAATTTGAGTATTTGTTTCTTAGTCTGCAAAGTGAAGCTAATCTTTTCCATCTTTCAGGATGATGTTAGGAGTGCAGGCAGTACAAGTAAAGAAACACATGGTGCCTGACCCCGAAAGACGTGGAAAGTTTCACAGAACTCAGTTCACAGAATAGACGTGGCATTCATCACATAAAGCCTTCAGGCATCAAGATTTTAACTATGAGAAACACAAGTGAACCCCGGAGAAAACTGGCCAGAGGGACTTGCAGAGTGCCACTGGTGTTCTGTATACCATTATCCTGTATGTTTGTAGGAAGTTTGTTACTACTGAGAACTAATGTCAGGAGGGTTTTACTCAAGGAAGAACAGAGACTAATATGTGGGTGTAGTCCTACTGAACGGGGGCTAGTGCAGACGCTCGGAGTCACATATCAGGGTCTTAAGCCTACTGTGGCTCTTCACGTCAAAACAGCCTCATCATCTTGGACAGCTGGCTTGGCAAGGAATTAGCATGATGGGGAACGCAATGGTCCCATGGCCGTTTAACATATGGTCTTTTCACTGAGATGGCAAGTTGGGTCAAGACACGTTATTCCAGCTGTCAAACTATGTGATCAAATCTGGGAATATTCATCAGCTGCACGTAACTCGGGGTGAGAACTGGAAACCCACAAGTGTTTTTGTTGGAAGATTAGCCATCTCCACTTCTTCTAAAATCTTTTTGTCAAAAATGTCAATTACCTCTAGAGAAGGGCTGTGGCTTCACAGACACATGGATGCAGGGAAGGGCTGTGGTTGCACAGATGCATGGGTGCAGGGAAGGGCTGTGGCTGCACAGATGCATGGGTGCAGGGAAGGGCTGTGGCTGCACAGACGCATGGGTGCAGGGAAGGGCTGTGGCTGCACAGACGCATGGATGCAGAGAAGGGCTGTGGCTGCACAGACGCATGGGTGCAGGGAAGGGCTGTGGCTGCACAGATGCATGGGTGCAGGAAAGGGCTGTGGCTGCACAGATGCATGGATGCAGGGAAGGGCTGTGGTTGCACAGATGCATGGGTGCAGAGAAGGGCTGTGGCAGCACAGACGCATGGGTGCAGGGAAGAGCTGTGGCTGCACAGATGCATGGGTGCAGGGAAGGGCTGTGGCTGCACAGACACATGGGAGCAGGGAAGGGCTATGGCTGCACAGACACGTGGGTGCAGGGAAGAGCTGTGGCTGCACAGATGCATGCGTGCAGGGAAGGGCTGTGGCTGCACAGATGCATGGGTGCAAGGAAGGGCTGTGGCTGCACAGATGCATGGGTGCAGGGAAGGGCTGTGGCTGCACAGACGCATGGATGCAGAGAAGGGCTGTGGCTGCACAGACGCATGGGTGCAGGGAAGGGCTGTGGCTGCACAGATGCATGGGTACAGGAAAGGGCTGTGGCTGCACAGATGCATGGATGCAGGGAAGGGCTGTGGTTGCACAGATGCATGGGTGCAGAGAAGGGCTGTGGCTGCACAGACGCATGGGTGCAGGGAAGGGCTGTGGCTGCACAGATGCATGGATGCAGGGAAGGGCTGTGGTTGCACAGATGCATGGGTGCAGAGAAGGGCTGTGGCTGCACAGACACATGGGAGCAGGGAAGGGCTATGGCTGCACAGACACGTGGGTGCAGGGAAGAGCTGTGGCTGCACAGATGCATGGGTGCAGGGAAGGGCTGTGGCTGCACAGATGCATGGGTACAGGGAAGGGCTGTGGCTGCACAGATGCATGGGTGCAGGGAAGGGCTGTGGCTGCACGGATGCATGGATGCAGGGAAGGGCTGTGGCTGCACAGATGCATGGGTGCAGGGAAGGGCTGTGGCTGCACAGACGTGTGGGTGCAGGGAAGGGCTGTGGCTGCACGGATGCATGGGTGCAGAGAAGGGCTGTGGCTGCACAGACGCGTGGGTGCAGGGAAGGGCTGTGGCTGCACAGATGCATGGGTGCAGGGGCATCTGCAGCTTTTAAAGAAAGCCATGAGTCTAGAGCTGCTCTGAAGAGGTGATTGTGTAGTAATAGAAAACCTTGGGTTTGTATTGTTCCATCTTATCAAGTTGTTATTTTCTTAACACAGAGGCTTAATGCTGTGCACTGACTGTTTCTGCATCTATGAAACATGGAGCTTTATTTTAACATATAAATCTGCCTGGGCATTTTCAGTTGTGTTTTTATAATTTTATTTTATTATTCACTCAACTAAAATATAAAATGTTGTGTTTATCCATTTGTAAATGTACAATTCTGTAGCACTAAACACATTCACAGTGTTGTGTCTCCATCACTACTGGCATCTCCAGAACCTTTTCTCTTCCCAAGCTAAAAACTTCATTACTGTTTGTAGTCTGTGGCCCTGGCAACTGCTACTCTACTTTGCCTTATGAATTTAATGTCTCTAGGTACTTCACATAATTGGACACATCATAATGATAATTTTACTTTTATGCTTGGCTAATATTTAAATAATTATTTTTATTTTGTGCATGTGAGTATAAAAGTAACTTTCATTCTGCTGGCTCAATTGTTGTCTAGGAGGCTCACTGCCTCTGTCTGCTAACCTAGGCAGCTAGCCTCCATACAATCTAACCTAGGCCTAGAATGTTTTCAGCCTCAAAGACTTACTGTAAACTCACCCTTACTTGATCTTTCTGAGCTCTCGGCTGGCTGGTTCAGCTCAGCTGTTCTGGCTTAAACTCCTCTCCCAGCTGACTGATTTAATCTGGCTTCTCTCTCGGCCCAGAATTGCTCTGCTTGGCCTCAAAGTAACTCAGCAATCTGCTCCAATCTTCTAGTTTCTTCTCATTTTCTGGAACATTCCACCTTCACTTGTGTTCTCTCTCTGCAACCCACTGCTCTATCCTGGTAAAACTGCCTCTTCTCTCTCTGTAAAACTGCCTTTTAAGTGTCTTCCCTTTCCTCTCTCTTCTCATAAGGGTGGGCATATCCTTTTCTGCCACTCAACTAGGCATCACTTTCAAACATGAGTGCTTTCTTCTACAAACTAACTTTACCTTTGTTTGGGATTAAAGCCTAGACCTGATGCTTGCTCTGGACCAAGCTGGCCTTGAACTCAGATCTGTTTGCCTGTGTCTCCTGGATTAAAGGAGTGTTTGTATTCCTGCCAGAGCACACAGACCTAGAAGATCTTTGGATGTGATCTTCTGCCAGAGCAGCCATGTTCTGAATTAACATTCCTCTACATGTGTTTTGCCTGAATGTGTGTCTACTCACCACCTGTATGCAGTTTCCATAGGTGCCAGAAGTGGGCGCCAGGTCCCCTGGAGCTGGAGTTACAGATGTCTGTGGACTACCATGCTAGTGCGAAAGGGTCCTCTGCAAGGGCAGCCAGTGCTTTTAACTTCCGAGCTGCCTCCTCAGCTCCCCACTTTGCGGGGGTTTGTTTTGTTTTGTTTTTAAGATGTATTTATGCAGCTTATCTTACTTAACACAGTGCCTTAACGATTCTTTTATGCTACAACATGACAGAATTTCTTTCCTTCCTAAGGCTGAATAAATAAGTCCATTCTGAGGATTTTTACGTCATTTGTCCATTCATCTGTCAGTGGAAATTAGTTGCGTTCGTCTTTTAGCTGGTATAAATAAAGCTTCTGTGAACCTGGGTACACACTCCCTGCTGGACTCCTGTCTCTCACATCAGTTCCTAAGTCCACAACCCTGGAAGTGAGCATTAGAACAAGTGACGATTCAGGTTCTTGCTTTTCTGAGACCCACTACACTGATGGGTTCCCATGGAACCACCCCGTTTTACATCCCCACAAGCAGAGCACGAGGTTCCAGGGCCTTTATATATTTATTAACATCCATGTGCTTGGTTTCCTTTCACTTTGCTAACAGCTGTCCTGTTGGACATTAGGTGAGAGTCCCATAGCAGGTTTCCATTTGCTTTTCCTTCTTTATTAATGTGCGATTAGCGTTTTCAAGTCGTTAATCCTGAGGAGGAACCTGCATGGCTGTGGAATTTCATACTTCAACTAGCACTACTTGTTCCCTGTTCTTCCCAGCACTTGTTGTGAACTGAACCTTGGCCATTTGATAGGCACGCAACGGTGTCTCTTTGTTTCAATTTGCAATTCCATAGTGAAATATGACATTGCTCTATTTACTTAGTGCCCAACTTATATCTTCCTTGAAAATGTATCTGTTCAGAGGTTTTGGGCCATTTTAATGATCTCATTCTTGTGGCTAAGTTTTAAGTGTCCATCATACATTTTTGAATACCAGTCCTATGTCAAACACATAAATTATACCACCTGCCCAGGGGTGGTACCACCACAGTAGGCTGGACCCTCCCACATCATCAGTCAAGAAAATGCCCCCAAAGACTTGTTTACAGGCCAATCTGATGGAGGCCTTTTTTCTCAGCTAAGATATCCTCTTCCCAGATATGTATGGGTTTGTCTCAAATTGACAAAAGCCAACTGGCACACCAAGGTCACCTAGATTTTTTTAAAGTTTTCTTCTAGCAGTTGTTCCATTTATTTTTATATAACTGTTTGTTTCTCTTAGTTTATTTCTTAGCCTGGCTATCACACAATTTAGACTGTGCTATGCTTGTTTATAAAGCTTTACTGCACAATCTTGAGCAGCTTAAGTCTATTCTTATCCCTCTGTGTTATTTTGACTCCATCTTTGCCAAAATTCCCAAGTTACTTGATTTTTAGTTCTTTCTTTGCTCCTGTTAAATTTTTTATCTCTCCTGCACCTCTGCCTATGCCTGCATCCCCTACTTCCTCTTCTAACTCCTCCTTCCTTGGCTGGCAGGAAGTCCAGCTCTATTCTCTCCCCTGCTCTGCAACTGACTGTAAGATGTTTTATTGACATATCAGGGGGCCAATTGGGGAGCCGTGTTTACACACCATCAAGACATGAAATTCTCAGAACAAGGCCTGCAACCAGGTATGGGGGTGGGGTACAGAAATCAGCATTTGAGTTACCTTATGCCTACAAGGAGTTGTAGGTTTGGTTTTGTTGTTTGTTGTTGTTGTTGTTGTTGTTGTTGTTACTGTTACTGTTGTTGGTCTGTGTTGTTTTAATTGACAAGTCTTCCTTAGTTACTTTTATGAATGGTACAGGGTCTTTCTAGACTGCTACTTTCTTGGGCAGCCAATTGTTCTAATAGGAAAGCTTTCCCTTTCCACTCAGTTTCCTTCATTCGTTTGTTAGAGATCAGTTGAGTGTATTTGTATGCATCCATTTAGGGCTTTCTGTCCCAGAATTCATTTCATAGCAACAATTCTGGCTACTTAGTAGATTTTGCTTCACAGAAAGAATGGTGTGATACTGGTAAATTCCTTCGTTGTCTTTATTCAGATAAAAATCCCAGAAGTGTCAAACATCTCACAAGTCTCAAGTTTTTAAAAGTGTGCCAGTGCAAAAACCCATTAGCATTTTATGCCACAGCATTTATAACTAAGAAAAAATGCTTTACAACAGGAACTAGCTTGACAGTGAGTTTTCATTCTTAGGGCAGAAGCTGTCACCCTTGTGGTTATTACTACTGTGACAAACTAGAAGGTAGCTGGATTTGGTTCAGTTTACTCTAAATCCAAGGACTGTGCTAAGGACAACTGTAATATCATATGCAAATTATTTAATCAAGAATCCATTTCCATAGAAAATACATGGAAATAATTTTTGCATACAAGTCAAGACTATGTAAAGTTTAAAACATAAAAGTAAGTCCAGGGGGCCTTTTTTTAAACATGTAAAATCTTGAAATAAACGTTGGGAGCTATGTTAATCAATAGTGAAACTTAGGGAGTATTTTAAACATCAGTTCACTAAGAAGCCAACTATTAAAGCATTAAGATATTAAAATCACTAAGAGTGCCTTCCAGAAGATCCGACCTCACAAAATTCCATCCAGTTGCATTAAGGATTTTTGCCATAATCCATGGTATATTACATGTAATTTGAATGACTATTTCTGCATTATTTTTCATCCAGTCTGAATTGCTCTTAACTGTATGGACTGTGTCCTATTGGCAGTGTGGTGTCCTCTGGCCTGGCAAATCTCTCACTCTCCTAACATTTGGTTGGGACCTAGTGAGAGGGTTCCACTCAGCATGCCCTTTGGCATGATGGGAGTTTGCAGGCTCCTCAGAACACACATGAAGGCAACCTTAGAACCCACTGCCCCCCCCCCAGATATGGTGCTTTCCAAAAGGTGAGGTGTGGTTAGTGAAAAGGGACCTGTACAGAAAATGATGCCACCTCCAAAACTCTGTCGATTAGAGATTGTGAGTTGGCACAAATGCTGTGGTAAGTTCTTTAACAAATACAAGTGTTTTTAACAGGGCAAAGGGAAAAATGATGAATTGGGCTTGGGAAGCTTCCCAATAAAGGCCGCACTGATAGAGAACGTACAGAATTAATGGAAATAAATTGTCCATTACACAGACTGGAAAAGATGAAGAGGACAGTAGGTCTCTAATGTGGTGCTGGAGCAACACCTCAGAGGGAAGAGCACTGGCTGCTCTTCCAAAGGACCCAGGTTCAGTTCCCACCACCCACATGGTGGCTCACAACCATGTGTAACTCCAGCTCCATTTATTTCAAAGGTCGAAAAACTCATGGTAAATTTACTTTCCAGTTTTACCATGGTAATTCTCTCACCACCAAATATAGTGCATGTTTTATGGAAATAAATTTTTTAAAAAACCAAAGGTAACAAAGGTATAAAACATATAGGCTATAATGAAAAACACTAAGTAGTATCTTCCACCACCGTTCCGAGGCCCCACCAGCAGCTGCTGAACCTCACTCCACCTTGACTTCTGGTTATTTTCTTTCACCTCTCAGCTCCAAACTTAGGAGCTAGCAAATTCCCTGTATTGTATAGTTTACTTGTAACTGGTAACATATTGTGAAAATATTTTTAAGATTTTTTTTAAATAAATGAATTTATTTAACGCTTATACCCATAAAAAAATAAACATTGATTTACTAAAGATTTTTATAACTCAAAACCCTTGGCAACTTACTTGGCACTCTATGGCACAAAAAGACAAATAGGTCAGGATTCTAGTGGTGTATGTCTTTGAAATGGATGTAATTAATTAGCATATGATATTAAAAATATATGGAAAGCACTAAATAAATTCAAAAGAAACATACTATTTCCGATTAAGTCGGGCCTTTGTGAAGGAATAGTCATTTTACTAAGAAAACGTCCCTCATGGACACATGGAAATGGGGAAAGATTGTTCAAGACAAAGAGAAAAACACGGATAGAGCCACTTGACACTTCTTCAAATGTAGATAGCCTAATTGTCTTAAAATTTTAAAGTAAAAATAGAAAGAATATCTTAGTCAAGGTCTCTATTGCTGTGATGAAACACCATTGCCAAAGCAACTTGGAGAGAAAAAGCTTTATTCAGTTTAGGCTTCCACATCGCTGTTCATCACCAAAGGAAGTCAGGACAGGAACTCAAACAGGGCAGGAACCTGGAGGCAGGACTGAAGCAGAGACCATGGAGGGTGCTGCTTACAGGCTTGCTCCTCAAGGCTTGTTCAACCTGCTTTCTTATAGAACCCAGGACCAGCAGCGCAGGTGTGGCTCCGCCTACAATGGACTAGGCCTTCTCCCATCAATCATTAATGAAGAAAATGCCATACAAGGTTGCCTGCAGGCCCGTTCTTATGGAGGCATTTTCTTAACTGAAGTTTCCCGTCTCAGATGACTTTAGCATCTGTCAAGTTAACATAAAAACTATCCAGCACAACAAGGCTGGGTATCTCAGTAGCAGGATGCTTGCCTAGCATGTATGAAGTTCTAGATTCTATCCCAAGTATGTGAGTAAGAATTCTATCTATGTATATTTACACTGCAGTTGAATCCATCCCCCTAGAAAATGGAAGATTTCAAAGTCATTGCTTACCCCAATAAGACGTGCCACTACTGTCACTTACGGGCTTAGCTTTTCACACTGGCCACTTCTTAGGGGAATGCTGCAACTGTCCCACAACTGGAGGCAGCTGTCAAGAAGACATAGGTGCATAAATATTCCCAAAGATGCTAGAGGGTCCAAGAATATAGACCAGCCATCTTTCTATATAACTTAATGGGAGCTTATTCAGTCCATGAGGGGTCCTCTTGTGCTGCAGCCATGTCATTGGGCATCGGAGGTCTCTCTTGAATATCTGAAGAACTGAGACATATGGGAAGAAGGTGGTCAAATGCTTGCTTCTGATTGGTCATCATTAGATCTTAAGATTCATCTTCCTTTAATACAAAAGTGTGCATGCCTCGGCATCTGGAAAGCAGGGGGATTACATGAGCTCTAAAATTAAAAGATGTTAAATATAAGCCATCTACTAACCTCAGGTAGCAATGGGAATGTTATTAAAGATGTGTACAGCTTGAAAAACTTCAAGTGGTGTAATAAGCTATTAAAATAGCTTCTATCTGAAGACCAATTTGTTAGTTTTCAAATGCAGCTGTGGTTTAAGCAAAAAGAAATGACAGTATGTGGTGCCGTAACGGCCCCAGGGTGGGGCTGTCGCTAAATGTTGGTAGTTTTTGGGGTTGTCTGACTAAAGCTGTAAAACTGTTCTGTGTTGCACCAAAAGCATTACAGTGTAATAATTTTTATACATCTTGGATTGCCAGGGATTAACAAGGAGCTCTAATAAACTCCGCTAATTTAGGAGGACTTAAAAATGAAGAGTGTTCTGAAATTATTCGTGGCCCTTTATGATATTAAGTTGAGTGTGCTGGAGGAAGGCGATAATAAATTTAAGGAAGGTAGGTTAGCATAGGTCTGTGAAATGCAATTTGCAACACATCTAGAGTCACTTTTAAAGTGTTTTTAACAGACAAGAAATGTAATGGGATAAAAGAAACATATAAGAAATGAAGTATTTCTACTGTGACACAGGGCTCTTGTGCCGTAAACCACAGGAAAGAAGATTCTATTTGAAAACACTTGCACAAGGAACAGTAGTAAGGAATTCAAGTGAACACACATGAGTTCAGGTCCCGCTTCCCCAGTGCCTGTGTTATTTGCAAAGGTGTTAAACCCTAGAACCACACTAAAAACCTACTTAAGCCTGTAATATCTAGGTTTGTTTTTCAGTTTGTTTGTTTGTTTTTGTCTTCTTTTAGGAGTGTGCTGGGGACCAAAGCCAGGGCTCAGTGGCACTAAGCCACATTCTTGCACTGGGGTGCATTCCCAGCTCCCAGCGTTCCCTGCTTCCAGCCGGGATTCTTCAGTCTTCATGTACAGCCAGCCTCCATCTGCTAGAAACTCACAACAGCAGATCCTCCCAAGTTCTCACCAACTTTACAATGTTTTAGAAAGTCCAACTAGAAAAAGGTTTAAAAGGCAACGTGGAAAATAAGGTTCTTGTACCAGTTCTAATGCCACTCAGGTGAGACCAGGCTCCGAGAGAAACACCACCATGTAAAGCTTATTAGTAGTTGCATTGAAGTGTGAAAAACAAGTTACCAGTCCAAAAGTTATAACACTACCTAGGTATTGGTGGCAGAAGGCATGGAAAGAATAGAAAGCAAACATAAGATTATATTTAATTATGCAGGGCTGTATTTATGGTCTCTGAGGGGTGTGTGTTTGTGTGTGTGTGTCTTCAAGCCACTCACTTTAACAAGGCATAGCTTCAAGAAGCTGTAAACTACCTGTTACAGTTTTAGATTAAAATAGGGCAATTTTTTAAGGTTTTTTTTTTCATGTTATGTATGCTTTGCCTGAATGTGTGTATCATGTACATGCAGTACCGATAGTGGCCAGAAGAGGGCGGCAAATCTCCATCACTGAAGTTACAGTTGTGAGCTGCTGTGTGGGTACTACTGACTGAACCAGAGTCCTCCGCTAGAATAGTCAATGCTCATAACCGCTGAGCAACCTCTCCAGCCCAAGAATTTCTAAAAGGTAGCCTTGTGTGTGCCTTGTGAGAGCTGTTTATGCAGGTTCAAAAGAGGTGGGGTTTCCCTGGTCTATCTCAGCCATGAGCTGTTCAAATTCACTTGCAACAATATTAGAATGCACAGGAGAGTCACTCTGCAGTGACCTATGACTCTCAAGACTTCCTTCCACACGGCACTGGCCATGTGTCTAATGCCCTGGGTTCTGCAGGAAATTTAAAAAAGAAAATATTTCCAGGCCCCTTTCTCTTAAACACTGCCTCTCTTCTATTTAAAAAAAAAATCTTTCCTTGTTAGTGTTTTATAAAATATCTTGCCTTTCAGCACACTATGTAAGGACCATTTGACTTTTTAAAAAGCCAAGACTCAAGAACATAAATCACACTGAGGCTGCATTGGAGGGAAAGCATTTAAAGTTAATAACTGATGTTGCCCTGGATTTGACGTCCTGCTCGTATTATTCAGCAGTGTGTGTAGCCGTGTGGAGAACAGGGGACACAGACTATCCTTGGGTCGTTAGTGACAAACTCAGGAACACTTGTTCATTCCACACTGGAGTCTGAAAATAACAACAGAGTTGATCAATTATTATTGAGTCATTCAATTATTTTGTAATGTTAGTATTGCTAAAAATATAAAATGCTACATTCCTAAATTTGTTCTATTACTGATTCAGTATTATTTTAGCTATTGTAGTTTTAAAATACAGTGCCAAAGCTGGGCAGTGGTGGTACTTACCTATTATCCCAAGATTCAGTGAGTTTAAGGCCAGCCTGGTCTGCATTAATGGTTCCAGGACAGCCAGGGCTACAGACAGAAAGTTTGTCCAAAGCAAAACAAAACAAAACAAACAACTAAAACAGTGCCAAACACCATATTGTGCCACATAAAATGAATAGGTATTAAGTGCCAATTAAAACGTTTTATAAGAGTAGGGTTCTAGCCAGGTGATGACGCACACCTCCCACGCCAGCACTCATATGCAGAGACAGAAGATCTGGAGCAGGGGCTAGCCTTGGCTACAACAGTGAGGCCTTTTCTCAAAGAAAACAAAGAAAAGCACTGTGTCGTTCGATGTCTACTGTAGCTTATAAAAAAAGTTCATTTATCTTCCCCTAAAAGCATTCATGCTGTGGATAGAGTTCGGCTGAATTTGGAATGCTTTCTTCCAACTGGAAACAATTCATGGCGATTTCCCTGAGAATCTCGCTCAGGCCATTGCTGTTGATAGTCAGAGCAAGCTGATGGCTGTGAATCACAGACGTTGGGAAGGTTTTCTTCAAGTTTACACTTCGGTTGAGGCAGTGAACGTGATTCTCCTCCTGCTGGCTTTCAGCAGCTTCACTGAGGCGTAAGATGTACATGTGTATTTAAAGTATATATATGCTCCAGCAGTTTGAGTGGGTTATGTACAGTTGATCATCTTTGCTTCCAAGTTCTACTTCTGTTCTCTGTTCTCTGAGGTTTATATTTGCAGTCGTTTGTCCCGTGGGTCTCTGAGACGGCTAATTTTCATTCTTTCCTCGTTGCTCATCAGTAGGAGATGAACTGTGTACTTTTTCATTTCCATTATATGTACTCTGCACGCGTACATACATGTGTGTGAGCATATGTGTGGGTGGGCATGTGGGTGTACTCTTTATGTGGAACCAAAGCATGATGTAGGCACTCTTCCTCCTTGTCAGCGCTCACTAATTACTGGGCTCCCTAGCCAGTGTGTTGTGGGATTCCCGTCTCTACCTTCCCAGGCTAGAGGAGCAGGTAGGTCGCCACGCCCACTGCCACGCCCACAACCACACCATGCCCCTGCCACACCCACCGACTCTTTATGCGATCCTCGGGTCAAAGCTCCAGTTCTCTTGCCTTAACTACTGAGGCATCTGCAGAGCCCCTGTGATGTTTAATACAGTAGACTGTTACCTACGACTGGCTCCATGTAATCACGGTTCAACGAATGGCAGAGAAGCATAAGATGAAGTAAACTCGCTCCTCCCCAGCTGCTTTTGCCGTGATGTTTATCACAGCAACAGAAAGCAGACTATGGCAGCCTGCATGTGTCATTGCTGAATCTGGCAGAGGGACATATTTTAATACTTTATTAAATGTGTGACATATTTTATGCATATAGTTTGGAAATCTTAAAATGTGATAATCCCCAAACAGACAAAAGCACCATCTGCTTCAGGGTTCTCACTTTCAGGGCACAAGCCTGGCATCCCAGCACTCAGGAGGCTGAGACAGGAGGGTCACAAGTTCAAGGCTGGCCTCCCTACCTCCCCTTGGAAAGCTGTAATTTATTCATGTATCCAATTAGATCAGCTAAGGCGGCATATAGACTCCTACTGATCTTGAGTAAGAAATATTCTGAAAACACAATAATAAATTTAATTCACCACTGGGGGACATGAACCATTAAAGCCAACTCATCAGTATTAATTCAAATTTATTTCCAAAAAAAAACAGCTTGAAACAGCAACTTGAATGAGATTTTAAAATGTGCCAAGCCATAACACTAGAAAGCTTCAGAACCATTCAACACATTACTAGGCAGGGTGAAGCCTACAGAGACCACTGGAAGTGACCAGCAAAATGATGCAAATTTCAGCATTAAAAACAAAACAAAACCAGAAAAGCTGGCCCATACTGTGAGTCAAATGTGAATACAGGCATTGCCACCTAAAATGAAAGTCTAAACAAATGCACAGACCACTGCAAAGAATTATTAGGACATTTGTGAATCAACTTTTCTTTTTTTTTCCGTGAAAAAAAATGCTATATTTTACAGATGTTCATTAAACATTCATTTATGTATTTGAAAATTCAGGGAACATGAACATGAAGAAAAATGAAACCAGAAAAAAATTAATAATATAAAATACTTTTAATAATTATTTTGGAAACATGACCCTCCTGCCTCTGTCTCCTGAGTGTTTATGCTGCTCTACCACCCCTTGCCTTGGAAATTGAGTTCAAACAAAATCCAGTGAAGAATTCCTAACTTTTGTGTTAAATATCACCAAACTCTATTGAAGGTAAACTTCAGAACCATTTCATATAAAATGTACTGGCAAAATTATTATGTAGGGTAAATGGCAACGGTAATAGCCATAGTAAATCCATTGTACCAACAAATAAAATAACGCTCCCAAAATACAGTAAGTAATGTTATTGATGAGCATGTACATGGTACATCATCACCCTTTTCCACTGCAGGTTGGGTTTAACATGAAGAGCAGAGACAGACAGACAGACAGACAGGGAGAGAGAGAAGGGGAGAGACAGAGAGGAAGAGGGAAACAGAGACAGAGAGGGAGAGACGGAGAGACAGAGAGGGAGGGAGGGAAGGAGAGACAGAGACAGACAGAGTTTCATTGGTGGAAATGGTTGTGAACAGTTACTTGAAGACAGGGTAAGTAAGCCCCATACTCTCCCCTGCTACCTCCCTCTGACCCTTTAAATAGAGACTCAGGTTAAAGGGGAAGGAAGGGAGGGACTGGAGGAAAGAGAGCAGGAAGGGATCCCTGAACTTAAAATTTTTTCATGTTTAGTGTGTGAAAACAGTGGAGTTAGAATAGCCAGGAGCAGCAGCAGCAATAGCAGTAGTATGTTTGCCTGATTGCATGTATGTCCGTGTACTGTAGCATTCTTGCTGCCATTAGAGGCCAGACTTAACTACGGAGCCCTCTCTCCAGTGTCTTATAATGGAAGTTCTATTGAGTCATTATAAAAAATACCATTTCAGTTGTCTTTAGTTAGACACACTACCTTATAATTAAAAGTAGCGTGATCTTTATAGTAGTCATTCACACTTCAGTAAACCATTTAAATTTTTATAAAGATTTATTTATTATTATGTATACATTGCTCTGCCTGCATGCCGAAGAGGGCATCAGATCACATTATAGGTGGTTGTGAGCCACCATGTGGTTGCTGGGAATTGAACTCAGGACCTCTTGAGGCGCAGTCAGTGCTCTTAACCTCTGAGCCATCTCTCCAGCCCCCTAAATTTTTTATTATTAAAGAAAAATTACTTTTAGGAATAACATCAGCTATGAACACAACAAACCTATCTAGGAATATCTGTATTTGTATTGATGGCAAAGGGAAAAATAGCCAAATTGAGAGCAAGGCATTTAATTAATGGGTTAGGGTCAAACGAAAGCACTGTGCACGTTTTTAATTACAAAGTAGAGGTAAGCGGCTATGACTTAGTGAATGAAGTGCCAGTTGCAAAAAGGAAGGGGGTTCTAAAAATTACCTTCCAGAGGGATTTAGAAAAAAAAGTCTGTTGAAATGATTTTGTCTTTCCTGAGTTACTGACTTTTAAGAAACTTTGAAGAAAAAAAACATCATAATTGAGATATTTAATATACCTGGTGTTACAGTACCCTCTATCACAGAGTACATTTATATAAACTCCTTTTCCTAATGTTCGGCTGTCTGTGAAATTTTACGGTTTCGGCGCTTAGTTAACTCTCGCAGCACGGGGTGGAAAGGCTATTGATGTGTCCGGTTTCAGTGTCAATACAGCAAGAGCAGCAAGAGCGCTCTCAACAAAGCAACCCTAAACTCCAAAGTATTTCAATTACTGGACTAATCCCCCAGCTCTTCTCCCATATCAGTTATGGATTGTTATAAACTGTACTGATCAGGCCCATGGATTCAAATGCATGCCCAAGCAGCAAAACAACTGCCGTGCAGGAATTTCTAACTTCTAAGGGACATTTCACTAACCTGCACTGTGCATCTTGATATACGACACTGAAAACAATAGCCAACTACTTCCGAGTCTATTAAATCTGGGCTTTCAAACATGAATTTTAAATTTTATGTTTACTTTCTGGCTTTGGGGGAAACACGTTTTCCCTTTGTCTAAAGGAAATATGACATGCAGACATAGCGCATATTCCACAGTTCTGAGCTAAACCTAGCGACTAATTTTTCAAATTTTCTTAAGGTTTTATTTACGTATGAGTGCTCTAACTCCATGCATACGTACATGCCAGAAGAGGGCATTAGAGGGTACAGATACTTGTGAGCCACCGTGTGGTTGTTGGGAATTGAACTCAGGGCCTCTGAAAGAGCAGTGTTCTTAGCCGCTGAGCCATCTCTCCAGCCCCAATTTTTTCTAATTTTTCAGTCTCCAATACTACTCGTTTTCGCAGCACCCAGGCTTACAAAGTAGATCCTTCTCTCTGCAAAACGAGAAATGGGGGTCCTCGGCCCATTCAGAGTAAAGAGCCAAAGCGCAGTGCACACGCAGAGAGCGACCAAGAAATGAAGAGAAACCAGAACAAGAGGGAGCGGGAACTGTGGTACTGGGGCTTGAAAACACGGGAAAATGCGGACTTCCTCCCGCTTGAGGTCCGTTCCCTCCGGACTCCAACCATTTCCGCCCAGAGTAACGGCAAAACCCTTCCCGCGCGGGAACTCGGCAGGGGCGGAGTCTTCGGTCCCGCCCTCCTGGCGGAGTGCGTAAAGCCGTCCCCGGCGGCGGCGGTGGCGGCGTCTCTGGAAGGTTCCGCAGGGAGGAAGTGCGCCCCTTGGCGGACGGGGGGAACAACTCGGCGCCAGATGGCGCTGCCGCACCGAGAGCGGGAGCCTCGGCCTCAGGGGAGAAGGGAAGAGGCGCCACCGGAAGTCCGCGCTCAACCAACCTCCAGTCCGGGACGTCAAGCTTCCTGGCATGTTCCCGCGCGGGGGCGGGGCTACAACCGGAACCGGACTGCGAACGCCCCGCCTCGGAGCGGAAGAGCGAGGAGGGGGCCTTGGAGACTCAGACGACCAAACGCGCGCGCCAAGTCTTGGCGGGAGCGCGAGGGGGCGGGGCCTCCGCCCGCGCTTGCGCACTACCGGGGCGTTGGTGCTGGAGGCCTGTGTTTGTTTCTCCATCTTTGATCGTTCGCAGGCCGTGGCAGGCGGTAGTGGAAGTGGTGTCATAGTAAGATTTTTGTTTGTTTTGCTGCTTCCCACCCACAGGGCTTGACTTCTGGCTGTAAATTCCGTTTCTGGAAATCTCTGGAAAGTTAGCGATATACGAAGTATAGAACCGGGCTGCGTTCTTGTCTAAGTCCTCCGGGCTCACCCCAGCCAGTGTCAACCCTGGTCCTGATCGTCCGTCTTTGTAATTACCCACTCGAGGGGCACCCTGTAACATCTCGGGACTTGGATAAGCATATGTTTCACCTTTATAAAGCGCTTAACTTGAGTTCTGCCCTTTATTTCCTCCAGGGTATTGGTATTCTGCGTTCTGTGGCTTTGCACACTGAGGGAAAGCTGCCAAAAGAAAATCCCACCTCTTTCCCACGTTGGCAGTATCTGATCGCAATCCATTTTAAGTAGATGGGCAGTGGTTCACCAGAGTGATTTGGTTTTAGATATACGGACTTGAACTGCAGAAAGTGAAAGTAGAGTCAGTCAGTGTCCACCCTTTTCTTTAGACTAAGACAGTTTCCCAAAACGCTCGAATTTCCCAGAAATGTTTTCAGCCTTTGGTAAACTCTTGTAGGAATTTTAGAGGTCCTTCCTTGTCAACTTAATTCACTGTATTTCCAATCCCCAAATCCTCCCCGCTTCCTTACCTACCCACGTTTATCCCTACTCCTCTGAAAGGAAGATTTAAACAAAGTCAAACACATACAAAAATAATAAAACACACACACACACGCACACCCTAGTTTGTTTGGGTTAACTACTTCTGGGCATGAGGCCTATACTCAAAAAGACACTCCACTGGAGAAAATGAATTTTTCCCTTTCCCAGCATTCTCACTTGCAGACGCCTCTTAGTCAATGATGGAACTTTGTGTCCTCTAAACTCCCCTCGGTACTGGGATTTTCTCTGTTGAACCTGTTGTGAATAAAAAGAGGCTGTGTGGCACAGACTGATTAAAACTTCTTATCTTGGGCTAATTTTAGCCCCCTACATGCTCCAACAGTCATTTCTTAACCTGCCTCTCGGTCAGAACTAAAATCCCATAACTAACAGATTTTAAAAAACCTTTTGATATGGTAGCCGACACTAGCTTCCACCAACTTAAAAACTAAGTCATCTTCAGGTAGCATATGAGGAGGCCTATAGGAAAACCTGACCCATCTTGCCGTACTCACCTCTATGGTGTTCCCACCAATGTGTTTTAAATCTGTCTTGATTTATGATTATCTTTGTTCTGTAAAACTTCCGTGTAGGAACATGGAATTTGGGGTAAATCTGTGTTCCTGGGCCATGGTCATTCAAAGTGACTCCAAAATAAATTATCTCTAATTCCCTCTAAAATGAGCCCTGTGGTTTTTGTTTTGACACTATAGGTCATGTGTGTGCTGTCACAACCTCTATGAGTTTATATGTGTATCAGCCCTGGTGTGCTTAGAGTATGCTATTTTCTAAAAAATATCCTTTAGAGCTGAGATAATGCAGTAAAAACTTTAAGGTAGAAAAACGGACACCAGCATGGAGTCAGGAATGCAGAAAAGTAGATGATCTACTATAGGCAAATAGCCTAATAACTCTGCCTTCATTCTGTGTGTCCTCCCCCCTCCTCATCGTCCTCCTCCTCTTTTTTCCTGTGAGTCAGAGACTCCTGCTAACTCTGCAAAGAAATGCTACTCAGGCACAGAAGGAGAATCTAGTTAGTTTATCTCACTATTGCCATTTGAGTGGTACCATATTACATATTTACGTAAGGACCAAGCAGAAACATGAGCAGCACTGTCACTAAGAAGAGGTCAGGACTAGGAAAAGGCAGTATGCCCAAGGAGAAAAAGGGGAAGCTATACTAGAAGATTTTAGAAAACATGAAGTGGAGGTTGACGGAAAGTCTGTGATAGATCTGGAGAGAGATTGAGTTGACCACATGGCAGTAGCCTCCTAGGACCCTTATGATTTCCAGCTCTTTCTGTTTCACGTACAGTAAACCTTGATCACGCCTACATTAAATGTTAAACAAGACACTAAAATTCTACAATGGAAAGCATTGGGAAAGTGACTTGCCTCAAATTAACTTGTCCGTTTCATCCAAAACTACCCCCACCAACCTTGGCATCCATAGTATTCACATCTTAGGTTTGGTGGGGTTTGTCCTCTACTGGTATTTATTTCACACTGAAATAGTTTTTGCAACCTAAAATAAAACTTAGTGTCTTAGAACAAAATGAAATCTGATTGTTTAACCCAAAGGAAAACCTAATAGCAAGAAGCTCCAAGATAGCGTCTTCATGGGCAATTACATTATTGACAAACCAGAGCCGTGTAATGTGCAGTTTCACTTAGAAGACAAAAGTAGCAAAAAGGACAGGAAATCTGTGGTGGTAGTGATTAATCACACTGTTACAGGTGCCAACAGATTGGTGGCCATCAAATATTAGGAGGAAAGAATTCTACTTCTAATTTTTATTATGTGTGTACAGGTATTTTGCCTGCATATATGCACACACCTTTACCACATGTGCATCTGATTAGTATGGAAGCCTGAAGAGGGTACCAGATCCCTTGGAATTAGAGTTATAGATGCTTGTGAGCTGTCTGTGGGTGCTAGGAATCAAACCTGATTTCCTCTGCCGGAGCAGCCAGTACTCCTAACCACTGAGCCATGTCTCCAGTGCCCCCTTTCGAGAGGGAAAGCAGGTTCTTTTTCAGTGGATTGCTCAAGAGAACTTCTGCATTTTCACTTTTAACACCTAAGATTGCCCTAATCCAGGTCAAAGGTAAAGCCCCTTCAACATCACTTGGCCTTAACTCTCCCCATCCCAACCCTAATGTCCACTTCATCCCTCCCTCCCCAAGGAGCCTTGCTAATTATGTAGTCAGTGTACCCTGAGTAATTGACACCATTCTCAGATCTAAAGGGCACACCTGATAAGGCATATTTTAGAACCAAAAGCCAACTTTTTTTTAAACTGGTAGTTTGTTTTCATTTTCACAATTTGTACAATAAATAAGTGAAGCTTAGGGAAAACAAGATGGTTTTTCACACTTACTGACCAACAGTGGTCCAAATGGCATTTTCCTGTTGACATTCCCGAATCTTGCTTTGGAAATATATGACATCATACATATGAAGTAAGCACAACAGTTGATATCTTTCATATCCATCTGTAGCATTGTCACACCCACCATTTAGTTACCCATTTTTTATGACATGTGCTTTAGCATTTAGCCATCATTTGTATTGAGTCTATTAACATACGCACTTAAGGATGAAATGTCTAGAGTAATTTCCCCCACTATGTTCATACCTGTAGAGTCACCAGTTAATCTTATTGCAGTTCTCCACGAGGCCTTAACTGGGGTTTTAAGTCTAAGGCAACATGTTCCTTAAAGAATTGCTTGGCCCTACTTATCAATAATTTGTGTAGATTTTTCTGGCAGTTAATCTTGCCTTTCAAAGTATGCTTACATGGAACGATGAAAACAAATGTGCCTTTTATTTCTATGAATGGGGTTATTGTGGAGAAATATGAAGAAGCCATAAATAAGAGTGCAAAGTCCCCTTTGTCTCCAAAGCACAAACAGTCATATTGAGGGTTGGGCATATTCAAGTCAACTCTTCTGATAAGAGGAAGAATATGACTTCTTATGCTCAAAGTAGAAACCAGCCTTAGTGCTTTGGGGGACTCTCCCCACTTCTGGAGCCTTTGTGGAATCTCTTTTAAGTTATGTGAAAGTTATATTTGAGCTATTTTAAAAGAACAAATCAAAATTTTTCTCTAAATTGTCTCTCCCTTGAAGTTTTGTTTTGGTTTCTGGTACAAACATACTTTTACTTATGTGTACTAATACTGAATTATTCAAAAACAATTTCTTCCAATAAGCTTTAAAAGGAATTAACATTAAATTCAAATGAAGATGAGACGAAGTTTCCTCTTAATCCTTCCTTTTGCTTTTGTTTTTATTTTTGGCCAACCATACTCAAGTTTATATGAAGCCGTCATTTGGCTCTTCCTAGACTTTTTTTTCACAACTTGGAAAATTTCATTAGAAAAAGGAGCTTTTGCATCAAGAGCAATACAGCCAAATTTTCCCTGGCTTTGTATATTGGTTTAATAGTCCATTTATAGTAAGGAGTGTGGAAGATGGAAGGCATGACTTGTAGAGTAACAAAAGAACAGTTCATTCTGTGGCAGAGTTAGGTACACAGTCCTGCTCTCACGGCGCTCATACACCGAGTGGGTAGACTAAAAAGATGGGTGTGTCCAGAGACCATTTGGGTTTTCTAGAACTACTTTATATTTATATAAATGCATTTTTATTTTTTAAAGTTAAAATACAATTATGTAATTTCCCCCCTTTTTCTTCATAACCCTTCTCCTAGCTCCCTCTCAAAATTGTGGTCTCTTTTTCTTTAGTTGTTCTTGTTAAATGCATTGCCACTTTTTAACAGTGGTCCAGTCATGTACTTCACTTATAAAAGAGCTATAATGAAAAGTGAAATGGTTTCTCCTGTGAGATGGCACTGTAGGTGGTCTCAATAGCAGAAATGAAAAAAAAATGCTATAACAACATAAAACATGTTGTTTCAAATATCCTTAAAACAAGAATTCATGGCGGGACCTAGTCGTGCACACCTTTAATCCCAGCACTGGGCAGGCAGAAGCAGGCAGTCTCTGTGAGTTTGAGGCCAACCTGGGCTACAAAGTGAGTTCTAGGACAGCCAAGGCTACACAGAGAAAACCTCTGTCTTGAAAACCCAAAAACAAAAGCAAGCAACCACAACAAAAAAGAAAGAAAGAATTCATTACAAAAGATTCTTTAAAAATACTGAATTCCAAAGTCAACCTGGTGAGCTACATTGAAAAGCAGATCAAGAGCTGCAGAGATGGCTCAACTGCTGCTCTTGCAGAGGACCAGAGTTCGGCTCCTAGCATCCACATGGGACAGCTTACTGCTGCCTGTAACAGCAGCTCCAGTGGGACCCTATGGCCTCAACAAGCACTTGCACATGCGTACACACACACACACACACA
Organism: Acomys minous; assembly: GCF_964271855.1. Classification (NCBI taxonomy): domain Eukaryota; kingdom Metazoa; phylum Chordata; class Mammalia; order Rodentia; family Muridae; genus Acomys; species Acomys minous. Next base: position 53,833,474 of record NC_140498.1, read on the forward strand.
CACACACACACACACACACACACACACACCACGCATACACATAAGCACTCATGCACTTGAATGCACACAATTAAAATCTCTCACTCTAGTGCCCAGCTTATAAAACATTCTTCACAGTGGTTGAGACAACTCCACACAGGAGAACCACATCACTCACCCCCAGCCACGTGGATCTTACTACATTGGACTAAAGGAGGGCATTCCTAAGCCTGGTATATTTAAAGCCTCGAGTTTTGTAGCAGTGATGTAGGTGGGACATGAATTCATGAGGTGGTCTGTTCACAAAGAGAAACCTTATAGTAATAGTGAAGTCAGTTTAGCAACAGATCATCCCAAGGCTCCAAGTAGGCTTCCTCACCCCTACATTCCTATGGTGATATTTTTATTCCACTTAATACCAACACTTAATCAATCACCAATTTAAAAATATCTTAACACAATAATGATTGAAATGGTGAAATATTGGTGCCTATTATACATACTTAATTCCTCCATCCATCCATCTGTACATGTGCTAAACATTGGCCAAATGTGTCGGGGGGGTGGGGGTGGGGGGGAGGGAAATGTCAGATTTTTCCCTTGAAGATCTTATCTAAGAAGAAAGGGTTGGGTAGGTATTAGTACAACATTTTAAAGCAAAGAATGCAAAAGATTAGTATAAGGGCACAAAAAAGAAGAGCCAAGAAATCTAATCCTGGGAAGAGGTCAAAGAGGATGACCTTTATACCAATTATGAAAGGCAGACAGGCATATTCCAGGGGAAGGCACGAAGGCACAAAAAGGAAAACAGTCTCTTCAAAGCACCTGATGGTGCCTGGGAAGAATGGCTGCAAAGATGTACAAAAGGCAAAAGGTGCATGGATTAAAAACCATATACTCAGGAGTTGCAGTCTTCGCTGTAGGCAGTGGAAACGATGTGGATTATATTTTTACTGAAGTGAGGATGTTTAAAAAATAATAGAAAGACATTGTAATTGCCAATTGTCTGTTAAGATTAGTGCATTTTTAAATGTCCAGAATATTTTAAATAAAAGGGTTAACTATATTTAATTTTCCACTAGAGTTAGGCAGTCAACGATGTGCCAGCTAATTTTTGGTGCATTTTTAATAAGTTTAAATAGCTAAAAAAAATGCTAATGTCTTTATATGAAAGTTACGGACTAGTAAGAAAATTTCATTGTAGTGATTCATTAGTTGATTTCCTGGTGTGGCTAAGTTGTAGGTCTTAGGGCTCTTATTTCGACGACCTTGGAGAATGACTGAAAGAGAGAATTTAGTAACCCTTATTTGAGGGCTAGAAGCATCACATATGAAGTGATGTCACTTACATGATATTTGAACTACAAAAAGCAAGTAAGAGATAAACCCAGAAATATATATATATATATATATATATATATATATATATATATATATATATATATATATATTTTAAATCTGCGGTTATTTCCAATGGGATAGGCGGTGCAGTACAGGTTCCAAGTGGTAGCACTCCTTCGTTGGAGCAGTTACCATACTTTGGTAAGAATGTACTGCTGGTTACTGAAAAGATTTTGCTTGGAAATTTTGGGATTTTTTCATTAATCATGCTAATTTACTTTTTAATCCTTTTGCTTGGATAGCTGACCTTCATAAATACAGTCTTATAATTTATTCCCCACAAGTACAACACATGCTCTGAAATCTCTTAAGCTTAAGAGAACAGCGAGCTGAAGGAGACACATTTTGTTCTTCCAGTTTTAATTGGTCAAGAGATGCAAAAGTTTCAGTTCATCAGAAGGAATAAGGTGAAGACAACTGTGTGACTCACTGGCATGGTGAGTACTTCACATAATGGAGACCTGCTCAGAGGACAGGCTCCAGGGTGGACGCACAGCGACAGGCCTCCATGATGAAAATGGAGTGGGCAGGGGACTCTGAGAGGAGACAGAGGAGGAGAATGACCATGATGAAAGCACAATGTATGGAATGCTCTAAGAATTAATACACACATTTTTTAAATAAAGAAAATTGCCTCAAGAATATATATTTGAACATGTCAAGCGATACATAAATCAATTACCATGACTTATCCTGATTACAATAAATGCATATTTTAGAATGCTGCTCCACATCATCAATATATATTTGTATCTGCCAACTATAAAAAAAAAACACTAGTCTTTAAAATCCATAAAATCACTGAGGTTTCTCTCTTGCCTTTCTCTGTACAGGAGCTATACCGAGAGCCTGTGCAAGGTCAGAAAGCCCTGTATCACTGAACTCTCTCTAATCTCTTTCTGGCTGTTTTATTCTAAGATGTGGCTCATGCTTTGAAATCCCAGGCAGGCCTTGAACTCACTATCCACCCGCCTCAGCCTCATGCAGAACAAGTGCTGTAGGCCAATGCCACCAGGTTTGGCTTGGTTTTGCTTAAACAAGTTAGGAAAAACGTACCTATGTCGTGCTCCAGTACTCTGTTTTACTTACAGTCCAGTTAGTTTTCATTAAACAAACCTTCCAGCTTTACTAGGGTTAATCTCAGTAAGCATTAGAGTTTCAAAAAAAATCTTAGTGTTTAAGGCTTTTCTCACAGCGTAAAGACTAATTTTTAAAAATTCTATACTTGTGAGTGTTTGCCTGCATGTATTTCTGTGCACCATGTTCACGCAGCGCTCATGGAGGTCAGGAGAGGATGGCAGATCCCCTGGACCTGAAGTTGCAGATGGTTGATTTGCTGCCATGTGGGTGCTGGGGTGTGGGAACTGAGGTCCTCTGGAAGAGCACTGACCACTGAGCGCTCTACCTCTAAGCCATCTCTCCAGCCCTTGTTGGCCTATTTTATGTCAACTTTCAAAACTACTGTGGTTTTCCAAGGTATTTTTGTTGGCATACAGTAGATTATTTACTTAAATTACTGTGTAGGATTGCTTAGCTATATGTAAAACTTTTTAAGTTAATTTTTACAGAGTTCTATAAACCTGGAGAATATTATTTCAAAGGAGTAAAGGAAAGAATTTGTAGAAACAGCTCCAGAAACATCTAGAATCTTAATGGTGTACCAAACCAAGTGTCAGCTGGAGCCCAACCCAGGCCTAAGGTAGGTAACTATTTCAGAATACACTGCTGAGAGCACATCCCGTTGCCCCACAGTGCCACTCACCAAAACCCCCTCCCCTCCACAGTTATCTTTTCATTGCTTTTCTTGGTGCATTCTTTCTTGCTTGCTTGTTTGCTTCCTTCCTTCCTTCCTTCCCTCCTTTCTTTCTTTCTGTCTGTCTTTCGAGACAGAGTTTCTCTGTGTAACAAAGCCCTGTAGACTATCCTGGCCTGGAACTCAGCAGTCTGCCTGAGTGCTGGCATTAAAGGCGTGAGCCACCACACCTGCCTTTGGTTTTTAAATTTATCATTGAGGTGGCCTCTTTTTATAAATTATAATGCAAACAATTCACTAACAAGACATATGTGACTGTTGATTACTTACAAAACTGTGAATGTGAATTTTGCTGAAGTAGTGAAAAGGGTGGTCTGACGTGATAGAGGTGGAATCTTGTCTGCAATTAATTTCTCCATCACTAGTGGAGATGGCACTGCAGTCTCAAAACTCCTTTGTCTGGGGGCTGGAGAGATGCCTCAGAGGTTAAGAGCACTGGCTGTTCTGCCAAAAGTCCTGACCTCAATTCCCAAGAACTGTGTAGTGGCTCGCAACCATCTACGACAAGATCTGGTATCCTCTTCTGGCCTGCCAGCTCACATGTAGGCAGAATACTGTATAAATAATGAATAAATAAATAAATCTTTAAAAAAAAAACCCTTCTTTGTCTGTTAGTAGACAAATACATTCTTCCTACTGAGATATTCTCTTTCCTTTGATGGACATAAGATTGGCTAATAAATATATGAAAACCGTAGCTTTGCCTTTGCTCTCCCCCTGTAAACAGTGCACATAGATATTGTGGATGTTGCATTGTGTTATATAAACCATGAGGAAAATTTGGCCATCCTTTCTTGTGTGTGTGTCCATATACGTGTGCAGGTGCATGTAGACGTGTGTGCATATGTTTGGAGGCCAGAGGTTGGTTGTAGGTGTCTTCCTCAACTGTGCTCCACCCTATTTTTGAGATAGGGTCTCCTCATTAGCTTGGCACCCACCTATGCAGCTGGATCGATGAGCTGAGGAAGACTGAGGATCCTCCTTTTTCTGACTCCCCAGCACTGGTACTGGAGGTGCACACTGGCAGGCCCTCGTGTTTACATGACAAGAATCTGAGCTTGGTTCCTGAGCCATCTCCACAGCCCTATGGCCAGCCTTTCGTATAGGTATTTTTCATCTTTTAATCAGTTATGAGTTTCAAATGTACTAATTAAAGTTTTTCACCAAAAAAAGAAATCAGCCAGAATGTAGATTTTAGTAAGTCTTGACCAGTTGTTGGGTGTAGAAAGTTACTAAGTAACAATCTGTAAGGTTGTATACAGTTGCTTTTATGACTCTTGCCATCTGACATGCTGAATAGCATACAAATAGTCATTGTATAAGTCAGTGTGCAGGTCAAACATTATACATTCTCCTGATAGGGAACAAAAGAAAGCTCAAAAATTACCTTCAAGGATAACGTAAGAGTTACGTTACAAAAATACGGATTAGATTGAAATGAAGGGAAACCAGTCATTCCATAGTGACCAGCTGTCCAGCAGTTTGTCCTTAACAGGTAAATGTGGCAAATATCAAACTATAGGTGGGCACAGAAGAGACAAAGGGACCCAACTGTCTCACTCTGTTGATTCCCTGGGACCTCTCATTGACTGATTTATGAAGAAGGCAACACCTCACTGATGCACTGTGCAGAAATCATGCCCCACCAAGCAAGGTTCAGAATTAAGAATGGAATGACTTTGGTGGTCAAATGGAAACCTCTTGGCTCACATTACATTAAAAACAATACTGTTAACCTCTGGGACTGAATGTTCCAGGCTCGATGCTCTGCTCTCTGCACCAACTACACATTTAATCCCCAAGACAACCTAGTGAGGAATTATTTTCTTCCTCTTCTAGAAAAACCTGATGCTCACAGCAGCATAGTCAGGTTAATGGGTAGGTTCTACTATGGTCCTCATTTAGCAGATGAGAAATCGAGACTTAGTAAAGCTAGGTAGCTTGCTCAGATCCAATGGGGTGTGTGTGTTCCCTCCCACACCAACACATCAGCTCAAAATGGCGTTGGGGTGTATGATGCCTCTTGAAAAGGATAATGCATGCTATGGTAAGAGAAACCAATGTGGAAGGCCAATTCCAGTGCCAGGACATTTTGGCAAAATTGGGAGAATAATAAAGACAAAATAGGTGAAAAAAAAAAAGACAAAACAGGTGGCTGCAGAGGTCAGGTATAGACAAAGACACAGGCAGGGCACAGAGGATCTTCAGGGCAGAGACACTACCCTGGATGATGCTACAGCTGTAGAATGTGTCTCACATTTCTCAAAATCCCTGATGTAAACGATGGGCTTTGGCGAATTTGATGTGCTAACCTGGGTTCCTCATATGTGCCACTTGGAGGAGCCACTGGGAGCTCACGGGAAATAATTGTGCTTCCTCTCAGTTGGTGTGAACTAAAGGGTCACTGAAATGTATCATTTATTTTTTGAAGTGCTTTCTAAATTACAAAGAAGAGACAACTAAGACAGTGCACTCTAAATATATCCGCCGTGACCCATGCTTTGTTTCTTTTTGGTAAGAAAGAATGGATGTTGGGTAACATCAGATTTTACATTCAATTTCCTTCTTGGCATTTTCCTAGCTCCCAAGGAACGTGTTTACTGCCATTCATTCTTTTTATTTAGACAGAAAAGAAAGTTAGAGAGGAGAAAGCCATTATCTTTAGTGTGATGCTGCAGTCCACTCCTCTTTGTCTCCTAAGGGAATGTAATTTACTGAAGGGGAACTTGGCACCTCCTTAGCCACTCTCCTAGGAGCCTTAAAAAAATCTTCCTTTGTTTTTACAGTAAACTCTTCATTATCTTGAAGCACATAGTTAATTATTTCTAAGTTAGCTAATTCAGGATAGGAGCAGTAACTTTGTAGGTTATTAAATAAATGAATGTTTTAATTCCCTCATCTTTAACAAAATCCTCTGAAAAGTGAGTCTTGTTTCATAAGACAGGGTCTTGCTTGGTATATCAAAATGACCTTCTACATCAGTCTTTGGATTATGGGATTATAGATGTAATTCTGTAATAAATTGAGAGACTTGCCCAAGTTCTCAATCAGTTCTTTTTGACAGAAGGAATGAAAAAGGTATGTGTGTGTGTATACATATAGATAGATTATAGCTAGGTAGATAGATATAGGATGATGGAGGAGGAGGAGGAGGAGAAAAGAAGAAGAAGAAGAAGAAGAAGAAGAAGAAGAAGAAGAAGAAGAAGAAGAAGAAGAAGAAGAAGAAAGATAGATAGATAGAAAGAAAGAATAGATAGAGACAAATGATAGATGGGGGAAACCTATGTGGCTTGTGCAAATATTTTTCTTTTCTCTGATTACTGCAAATATGTGTTCTGACCATCTTGCCCAGATGGTCCCCTGTAATCAGGCAACAGGCAGGTAAGCAGTCTTTTGACAAATGAATGCTTTGGGGGGTATTTCTGCCTGTGAATCTTTGACGATTTGGATCCTGAGAGGTTCCTTTGCTGTTTCTCTATTTCAAGGGTGGTTTCTTACGAATCTGCTCATTTCCGGCTGCTCCAAGCACCATGATCCCAGGGCCGTCATGAGAGGGAAGATTGCTACTGCCTATTTCTTCCATGACAGCGATCAATTTGTTTCTCAGTGATTTACATCCACTTTTCCTCCAGCTGCTAGGAACAGAGCCTAGGTCTGGTATCCCTAACAAGTTAGACTTGGCCAGCCATCCTCAACAGACCAACTAAAGGGACAAAGTAATAGTGAACAGCAGAAAAGGGCGATTTATTCAGTGTAGCAACACATTAGGAAGAGGACCAATGTGGCCCCGCCCCCTGCAAGTGGCCCCGCCCCCTGCAAGTCTGTATTTGGGTTTTGACATGAATCTACGTTTGAATAGAAGGAAGAAGGTAGGGATAACTACAGGTCCCAGCAAGGCGTGTTTCTGGCTGTCATCAGCTCAGGTCCCCTCTACTGTAAGTAAGGTGGTCTGACAATGTCAGAGCGGTGTGAAATTTCTGTCTGGAGACAAGCTCATTCTCTGATTGACACCAGGATCCCAGGCTGTTCCTTCTCTAAGACTAAGACTCAAGAGGAAGTTCCAATCTCTTGGGATCCATTGTGTCAGAGGCAGGAGGACACTGCGTTTTTAGACAATATTCGTTCTTGCCGAGGTGACTACAGTCGTAACAGAGCTCACTTACATGACCTGCTGGTGTTTTCTTATTTTCTCAGCCTACAAAATCTCACCTGACGTGTGGCTGAAGGACAGAACTCATTGCTGGGTCAAGGCAGTGCCATCCTGAGCTATCCCTGGGGAGGATGGACGTTACAGGTCTTCATCACTTATATATAAGTCAGCATTCTGCTACTTTTATAAAAGCCCTAATGTCATCACTTTAAAAAGAAGGTGACTTTAGATGTGCTAGTGCCCAGTCAGTTAGCCCGCTGCCTTTATTATGTTGGAGTACGCAGATCTTTGCCTTACAGCCAGGTCACGCCCTCCCAGTGACCCTACCTTTTAAAATGCCCAGCAACTTCCAGGGCACCATAAACTAAGGGCCAAGTCTTAAATACACAGATCACTGGGGAGCACTTTTCCAAGCTCTAATGTTGTCAAGACTTAAATATACTTTCAAGAGAGCATATCTAGTGTTAGGAATATCTGGTTCTCTTTAACACTGTGTCTCTGAAGTGTGATAGCCGTTGAGCACAGCGTAAATGAGAAACAGCAGTTGGTCAGAATGAAAACTGAGCTTAAACACTTCTGCCAAGCAAACAGTTCCATCCTGGCAGCATCATCTCATGTGCCTTGCACAAGGGCTTGCCTTTCTAGATGGGGCAACGATATCTTCTGCTCACCAGCGGGTGAGTCCTGAAGCTGGGGTACATCAGACAAGTCATGTTCAAGTTTCTATGAAGTGCGTTGCATGGGCTATTATAGGCTGGAAAATGGCTAAAAGACAGTCTAGGCCAGTTTGACAAAAATAGGAGAAAGTCTAAGGTTTGTGCTTGTGTGTGTGTGTGTGTGTGTGTGTGTGTGTGTGTGTGTGTGTGTGTACACATGGAGGCCACAGATCAACATAGGATATCTTCCTGAGTGGCTCTCCACTATACTTTTTGAGACAGGGTCTCTCAGTGAACCTGGAGAAGACTGACTTAGCTAGGCTGGCAGGCGCAACCCCCAGAGACTCTTCAGCTTCTGGCAACCCAGCCCTGGGATTACAGGCCCCTGTTGCCATGCCCGGGGATCCAAACTCAGACACTCATGGTTGCACAAGCACCTTAACCACTGAGTAGCTTTTGATGAATGTCCTGTCCACTGACTCCTGAGGGTGGGGTGGGCAGGGCCAGGTGAAATAGGGAGCTGTGTGCTGAGCAGAGAAGGCAGGTAGAGTGTGGATTCATGCCACCTGGGTATGCTGACATCCCTAAGGACACCTCGGCTCATCAAGTCTTCTCCTGACTTAGCTAACCTTCACTCAACTCTTCGTTTAACCCCAAACCTCCTCTCCTGTTAATTCTGTCCTCTGGTGTCCTGACTGACAATGCCCTGAGCCAAGCACGCCTGCCTCCAAACGCAGCCCATTAAACTGGTCTTCCATCACCCGGCATGCACCTGTCACCCTAGCACTTGGAAGGAGGAGGAAGAACACTGTGCCATCCACAGTGAGTGTGAAACCAGCCTGGCCTGTGTATAGTGAAGCCGATCCTGTGTCTGTTCTGTGGGAAACCCCTTGACGTCATCATGTTGCCTTTGGTGGGAAATCAAATGGTCTGTGTTTGTTAGGTAGCCCTTCATGGTGTGGCCATGTCTTCTCCTCCAGCCTTCTCTCATCCCCTCTGACTCTGGCTGACTGCTTCAGCCACACCAAAGTGTGTTTGGATCTTTAGGTATTTACTTAGCCTCCTCATATTTGCATCAATTTGGCACCTCTAACCTGAAATGCCCCGTCTTCTCTCTGGCCCACTGTATCTCAAGGGCTAGGGTCTGCTTATAGAAGGAGCCTGTAACTTTGCAGTTAGCACACTGACACCATCATTTTGTTTGTATTTATCCTTATGGGACTTGAAGCAGTTGGAATTATTCAACTCTGTGCTAGGCAAATTAACTGAATGCAACAGGCCTTCCTGGAAGGTTTGAAGGCGCTGTGGGTTGCAGTTGCTATAGCTTGTGGGAATACCTCCCTGCTGTGGACTAGTGACAGGAGTCACTCAATTACAAACAACCAAATGTTTTGGCAGGATATTAATCACACAAAAAATAATAAAGGAAGGTGGCTATGCATTCACACCCCAAAAGCTTTCTGGTGTTAGAATGGTAAGTATTAAAGAGTTTTCTAAGATAAGGACTTTTCATTTAGTGAAGTTTCTAGAAGTGGTATGCCTTGCTCAGACTTCTGGCTGTCCTCTTTTTCCTCCAAGGGCCTGGGTTTGGGCAACAAACTACCTGGCCCCTCCTGACACCTTTGCATTTTTTGACTTCTGTGAAAAAAAGAAACACAATAAAAAAAGAAACACAATTTTAAAAATTGTCTTCCCTCCACAGGGCATCTAAGGGTTTTCACTACAGACTATCAGAGGCAGAAGATGAGGGGAAAGGCACCATAAACTACTCTTCTATCAGGACTTCTCATTTTCCCTTCATGGTGTTGGAGGAAGCTTGGGCAGAGAGGCGGCAGTCTTGAGCAACAATCCTCTGTTCTCTGGAGGCCTCCTCTGTTTAGGGAATTTCCTAGAATCCAGTCAGAGATGGCAAGGGGCCACTAAGGCTTCTCCTCTTGGTTGAAGTTATGATGAAACGGGAGCTGGAGATCTGGCAAAGGGGCCTGTGTCTTAACTACAAGAGAGGCAGATGCAGAGTGGGCAGGGAGGAGCAAGGGGAAGGTTTTGGTGCTGTGGGAGGATCTCCTGGGTCTTGTTAAGTCCTTCTTAAGTACTTTCCAGTACTTTTATCACCTTAGTCCCTGCCTGGACTCCACAGCCAGGAAGTTTAAATGATTTGCGTGTGGCCAAATAGTCAAATAATGGAGGAAGAAATGCATGTGAAACATCTCCTCAGCAGGGTTGCTCTGGCTACAGCTAAGGCAGGGGTTCTCAGGGGATGTTCTTGTACTACAGAACGGCCCAAGGTCTAAGACACAGACCAGCTCTTACTGTTTCTCTAAAAAGAAGCCATCTTCAAGCACAATCAACTGTTCTAGAACATTCAGATGCTTCTGTTTGTTGCCTGCAGATTTTGCGACTATTGCAGTAGCTAACATGCACTCAGCTACAGCTGTGTGAAGCAGTATATCTGTTTCAGGAACACAGGCCACTTGTACTGTGGCCTGTACCTCATAGGTACATTTTCCCTTGAAATCATTCCAGACACCAAATATATATTTGCCTCTGGATTATTAAAAAGAATCCCAGGCATAGTATATGTCCCAATTTGTGTGTGTGTGTGTGTGTGTGTGTGTGTGTGTGTGTGTGTGTGTGTGTGTTGGGTGGGGCTCTCATCCTTCGTGCTTCTGGACGTCAGAGGACAACTTAAGGGAGTCAGTTCTTTCTCTTTACTTCAGGGGTCCAGAGATAGACTTAGATTATGAGATTTAGCTGCGAGCATCTTTACCCGCCGAGCCTTCTTGCAGACCTATCTGGACAGCATATGGATTTCATTCTAGTCTGTTTTCTATCCCTTGCTGATTGCACAAGTCTCCTCTGTCTTTGACTGGATAGCAGCACTGTAACACATTCTCCACACCCATGCAGCACCTGCCTAAGCCAAAAGATGTGCTCCAAACAGCAACTTGAAAAGATCAAATATCACTGAGAAAAGGTCATTTACAGACTTATAGGTAAAGTGGGGAATTCATTTTCCATGACCTTACTAAGATATTGAAGGATTCGGCCGCAGGTATTTACTGAATGCTTGCTCTCTGTGGAACCTCTCAAGAGTTGCTGATCTGGTGCTGGCGTCCTCAGTAGGGAACTTACAAGTGTTACTAAGAAGTTACCCAGGAAGATTGGAAAAAGGGTTTGCTGGGGTTTCATGTCTCTTCACTGTTTGTCTTCTGGGTTGTGGACTTGAACCTATTAGTGAGAACATTTGAGCCACTGTTGACAATATTTTTGTGGCTTTTGATTTGAGCAGTGTGTGTGTGTGTGTGTGTGTGTGTGTGTGTGTGTGTGTGTGTGTTAAGGCCATGAAAAGGTGTCTCCCTGGAGTTACAGCAAGTCAGGTGACCTGAGTGAACTTAAATCTTCTGGAAAGGCACCATGCACTCTTGACCACTGAGCCATATCCCCCATCCCATCTCCATTCTTAAAACACTCCCAGAGAGGGCTGGAGAGACTCATTAGCGGGTTGCCATGCAAGTACAATAATTTGAGATTGAATCCCCAGAAACCAAGTAAATCAGGGCAATAGTGTGCATCTGTCATCTGAGCACCTCTACCATGAGGTGGGAGAAGGGGAGGTTAGAGGTCATCTAGTCTGGCTTACACAGCAGCAACCAAACAGGGGGGGGGGGAGAGAGAACCTGTCTCAAACAAGGTAGGAGAGGAGGGGGGGGAGAGAGAACCTGTCTCAAACAAGGTAGGAGAGGAGGGGGGGGGAGAGAGAACCTGTCTCAAACAAGGTAGGAGAGGAGGGGGGGGGGAGAGAGAGAACCTGTCTCAAACAAGGTAGGAGAGGAGGGGGGGGAAGAGAGAGAACCTGTCTCAAACAAGGTAGGAGAGGAGGGGGGGGGAGAGAGAGAACCTGTCTCAAACAAGGTAGGAGAGGAGGGGGGGGAAGAGAGAGAACCTGTCTCAAACAAGGTAGGAGAGGAGGGGGGGGGAGAGAGAGAACCTGTCTCAAACAAGGTAGGAAGGAAGGAAGGAAGGAAGGAAGGAAGGAAGGAAGGAAGGAAGGTCCTCTGGCCTCTCTGGCTCATGGATACCTTCACATATGTACATGGTACCCATACGCACAGAGCAAAGGTTTTAATAGAACACTTCAAGAAGATTTGTGTTAGGACTATAGCAACTAGATTTTTTTATGCAGAAGAGAAACCAGATTCAACTCCGAAAACAGTCTAGGCAAGGGGGACTTCCGGGTAAAGAGAAGTACAAAGCCTATGGATTCAAAATTTACCAAGAGGAAAAAACATCAGGAATACAAACCAGTGTAATGGGCTTCTTGCTGAAAGCAGGGCAGGGTGGAGTGACATCCTTGGTGGAGGGTGACAGAAGAGCAGAGACTTTGAGGGTGGCTGGATAATGAGGGTAGAAGGCAGGGTTCTTTCTAAAACTGGGGTTTAAAAGGAAGTGCGCGGTCAGGTGGGCTTAGGTGAGAGTTCAGAAGCCCACCCAACTACCATTGGTTCCACATAGTATATATAGTTATTGTATATGATAATAATGTTCTGGCTAGTTTTAGGTCAACTTGACACAACCTAAAATCATCTGAGAGGAAGGAACCTTTCATAAGATGGGACTGTAGGCAAGGCTGGAGGGAGGGCATTGTTTTAATCAGTGACTGTGGGGAAGGAGCAAGCCCACTGTGAGTGGGGCCATCCCTGGCCTGGTTGTCCTGGGCTCTAAAAGAAAGCAGGCTTAGCAAGCCTTGAGGAACAAACCAGTACGCTACACCCCTCCGCAGCCCCTGAGTCAGCTCCTGCCTCTAGGTCCCTGCCCTGTTTGAGCTCCTGCCTTGGTTTCCTTCAGTGGACTGTGATTCAGGATATTTAAGCAAATTAAAGCCTTTCCTCCTCAAGTTACCTTTGGTCGTGGCATTCATCACAGCAATAGTAATCCAGACTCAGACAAATGGCTTTCATTGTGGCATGCTCGTATTTATCCCCATTACTCTCTATTGTCCCCCCACCGCACCCCTGATGCTCTTCCTCCTCCCAAAAAGCCCTCCTAACTCCTATCTGTGGGTTTTGTTGTTGTTTGTATGTTTGCTGGCGTACAGGAGGGTGTTGGCGGGGGGGGGGGGGAGAATAATGCTGTGAGTTCGTTTTGGGCCATTTACAGGATCAGAACGTTTGTTTGCAGGAGCAAGGTAGGAGTGGCACCCCTTAAGAACCTCCTTATCTCCCTCCCACAGATTCTGTTAACTGACCACCGCTCCTCTGGGAGGGGAGGGGCCACAAGAGCGACTCCGGGACAGGTTAGCGGACCCAGTCATAGGTATCATTTCACTACTGGGGGAAGTCTGAGAGGTGACTCTGTGTAAGTCCAACTCTAAAATGCCTTCAAAGAGTAGGCACAGATTGGTTTAATCTCTAAAACACTAGCATGGTGGAGTTAGGGAGCAGCAGCATCTAGGCAGCTTTCCAATCCTTTATTTGGAAAGGGGGTTGCCAAAGAGGTAAGTTTGAGGCAGAATGGCAATTTACTTGAATAAATTCACACTAATGTGTAAATTAGCAAAAGCCCTTTAACACTCAGAAACATTTGCATCTTGAAAAGAGTTATTGCTTGATTCAAATAAGTCTATAGGGTGAGTTAATCCTGGGGGTGCTATAACATCTGTAGGGCAAAATAAAACAAATGAAACAATGCTCCTTGACAGTGTTTCAGGGACAGCAAGCAAAACAAAAGCTGATCGGCCCCAGCTGGAAGTCTGGGGTGCACTAAGTGGCTCCTAATTCCTTTTAGGCTTTTGTGCTTCCTACTTCTAATGCCTGCCCCAGTCTCTTTAAACTCAATGTATTTTCTTTAAATAACGGATCCCAGAGTTACACCTTGAGGACAGAGGAGGCAGCGAGAGGCAGTGAGAAACACACCAAGAGAGATGGAGGTAGAAAGGGGTGGCAGCAACTCTCTTAGTCACCAAGAGCCGGGTTTGCACGCAGCTGTAGTCAATGACCACGTGCTATGAATGTGTCTGTGTTTGCATTCATTTTTCTACTGAAGCTTCTGTAGCATAAAAATAGCCATGCGTCATATTGAGAGATGAGTTGAGCCATTGTTCTAGGGCAGTATCCAACCCTATTGCTCCCTTGGGCGAAAGTGATGTTGCTTGTGAACTCCCTTCAAGGAAAACAAATCCCGCCTCACCGCCCATTTTATTAACTCTACATTCTCAGAGGCACCTTTCCGCACTCCCTCGAATTTCATCCTCTTCATGTCCAGCCGTCTCACTGGGTGTAATTAGACAGGAAGCCAGTTGTGCCCTCCAAGACAAGTGAGAATATTCATGAACACTCCACCCCCATTCTGCCTGTTTTGTTTTAAGTCCTCAGAGAATCGAGAAACCATTCTGTTTATTCCTTGTGGAATGATTTCAGGACCACCATGCTAGCCATGAGTGGTACCAACTACTCCTTGTGAGCGGAGAAATTCTTTCTCTGCCAAAACTCTTCTAAGGGAACCCATTTTAACTAGCTCATGAGTACTAGTAATATCCACTGGGAAAAAAATGTAGGCCAGGAGATGTGGAATTCATTTGGGAGTGCCATGGAGTCTCCATGAAGACCTGGTGTTCTCATTACAGAGAGAGAGAGAGAGAGAGAGAGAGAGAGAGAGAGAGAGAGAGAGAGAAATGGAGTTGCAATAAATTCGATATGAGGAGATTTATGTGGGGGAAGGGAAAGGGAAAGGAGTTAGGGCCTGAGTGGGCCATGAGGGTAGAGAGACAGTCAGAGACAGACAGACGGATGGACGGATGGACAGATGGATGGACGGACGGACGGACGGACAGACAGACAGACAGTGGGGGCGAAAGAGAGATGTAGGGGGAGAGAAAGGCCGACGCAGGAGGGTACAAGAGAGACAAGGTGCTGGGTTAGCCCTTTTATATCTGTTGCACAGCTGAAGAGACCTCTGGCACAAACCTGGCCACAGGCGATGATGTCAGAAGTTGCTAAGCAATCTAGAGACGGGCTCAGGGATCTGCTTGTGAACTAACACCTGAGATTCAATGTTTAAGGCTCTATGTCAGAACTACCTGTGGAAGTTTAAGTTGAGATACTCATATTATTTAAATTTTTCTAGCACACACATTTTTTAAGTAAAGGCTGGTTAGGGTGGCACACCTCTGTGATTCGAGATGACACAAGAGAATTTTGAGTTCAAGGCCATCTTGTGCTACAAAGTGAGATCTTGTATCAAAAAAACAAAAATTAAAAAGGAAAAACATCAGGTGAAATAAAAGTTACCATTTCATCAAGTCACTAATATACAAAATTATTAAGATAGTTTCTTTTCCTAGTTTCAAGGCTTCACAGTTGAATGTGTGTGTTCAGCACACCCCAATGTTCCATAGCCACAATGGGATGGGAAAAGCTCTCTAAGATAACAGGGAGGAAGATTTCTTAGTGACCCAAGACATCTATTCATCTAGAGTGTCAGAGAGAACATGAAAAAGTTGAAGAGATGGCTTGCAGAACGGCTCAGCATGTAAAGGCACCTGCTTCAAAGATAGAGGCACTGAATCCAATCTCTGGGTCCCACATGGTAAAAGGAAAGATCCTATTCCCAAATGTTGTCCTTTGACCTCCACGTGTACACTCCCACACATGTGTACATGCAAACTAATGAGTGTAATAAAAAATTTACAGGAAATAGTAAAAATGAAGAGACTTGCCTCACTTTGAGGATTTACAAGGAGTAGACCAAAGACTTTGGTAGACGGAAGCTGGTCAAGTCTTATTATAAGAAGAACTTGGAATTAACTAAAAGAATAGTCTTGGTTTTCTCAAGTAAGAAAATCAGCTCCAACCCCAGAGCAGGGTAGGAATAAAAGTGAAAGCCAGGGGGCTGGAGAGATGGCTCAGTGGTTAAGAGCACTGCCTGTTCTTCCAAAGGACCTGGGTTCGATTCCCAGCACCCAAAAAAAAAAGTGAAAGCCAAAGGTGACTCACAATCCCCCCCATGAACATGTGACAATGCCAAAAGGGAAGGCAGCTTGGAAGCCAGTTTGCCAAGTGACTTCCTGGATTTAAGTTAGCTCCCGGCTATGAGAGGAAATCCCTCACCTCAAAGCATCCTTACTGATGGACACTTGACTCTTCAGTGAGTGGTGGGGACTCAGCAGGGCACCCGGGAGGCCTGTCTTTATCTTGAGGGCAATCAGATTCCTTTTATCAGAATATTTCTTACCCATTCATAAAGCCTTTCATTTGTTATCTGTTTAGTATGAACACACGCAATGGTCCGTAATTAGGTTTTTGGTTTTATTTTACCATCAGTGTGGGCTTTCACTAGCTTCGTAGGAGTGGAAGATGGCTCTTTTTGGACATGCAAACGAGAGATTGGCAGTCAATTTGAAGTTAAGGTTTCCCAATAGTGCCGTCACTACTGGGACACCACCGGCTGTGCCACACTCTGAAAACTGTTAAATCTAGACAAACATGCTTCTGTCCCTACTTCCCACTGCCCCCAAAGGCCTTTCTACTCTCTGTTCTTTTTGTGTATGTGCCAAGGGTCATCCCCTTGGAATATGCTGTCATTCGTGGACGCCCCTGAAAGCATCTATTTCAAGCGGCTCTACATTTTGCTATGACTATTGTGTCTATGGGGGAAAGTTTTTCTTGAGAGTGGTGTAGGAAGACACAAAAGCACTTTAACACAGAGAGAAAACATGATTTGATGATACAGTGTGCTCAGAACCTTTTACAGGTACCAGACTTTTCAATACTCCATGCAAATAGAATACTTTATTAAAGCACAGGGCATTCCTCAGACGATTCTGTGTTGTCACCATGATGGCCTTGCCAGGCCATTGAAAAGATCCTATTCTTTTAATTCCAAAGCAAAGCCAGAAGACTAGAATAATGTGACCAAAGCCACACAGCTGATCTAGTATGACCACGCCCCAGCGCTCATGCCTCTACAACATCTTCACAAGTAGAATCAATAACTTTAACTACATCCTCTCCTCATGGCTGTGCTCCCACTTAGAAGCTGCTACTCCTACAATTACCAACCACATAAAGACCCGAGGTCTTTACACCTTAGGAATGTTGGTGGCAGTGGGGCATGGGGAACATAGATTTGTTGGGTACATAGTGGCAGGCACTAGTGTTTGCTGGGATTCAGATCCCCAACAAGCAGCTGAGGTGCCTTTTTAACATACCAAAGCAGACCAAACAGACCAAAGCAGATCTGGCCTCCAGGTTCTCCCAGCATCCCTCAGTCCCTACCTGTTACAGCATGGCTGGCGTACCCTGCCCTCTGCCCTGAATTTTAGAGGTTCTTCACCAAGCATTTTGGCTGTGTGTGTGTGTGTGTGTGTGTGTGTGTGTGTGTGTGTGTGTGTGTCTCTCTCTCTCTCTCTCTCTCTCTCTCTCTCTCTCTGTGTGTGTGTGTGTGTGTGTCTGTCTGTCTGTCTCTGTCTCTCTCTCTCTCTCTCTCTGTCTCCCTCTCTCTCTGCTCTGTGCACCCCACTTCTGTTAGTTGTACCTTCTGCCCATCTGCACAGCAACTTCCCTGACCTCCTCCTATGAGATCAGTGAACCCACTGGAGAGCTACCTTTTACATACTTTTAATTTGGCTTGAATTGGCTTATTTTGTCCTCGGAGAATACCTAGCAGTGTTTCTTTCTGTTTTGTTTTTAATGGCCCACGTGGGACTCTGTAGTGTTATCTATCACTGCTCCCCGTTGTTGGCACAGAAATGCTGCAAATGCAGAGGCTGACCGGTCCACACATTCCTTTGTTTAATCCACCACCAGGTGGCTGCTCCAACATGTGCCCCAGAAAGGCAAGCGTGCTCTGCTCTACCCTCCACCCAACCTCCCCTGTTCCATCTGCAAGTAAGCAGTGCCCTCCCTGGAGGCCTTCGGAAACTGCTCTTGCCTCGTTGCTTTCCTTTGTGGTCTCCTTTTCCAGCACTCATCAAGCCAGAAAGCCCAGCTCCTCCCAATGACCCAGACTTCAAACCCATCTGACCTTCCTTAGAACGAGTTCTGCTTCTGAATATCTTTAGCTATTTCCAGCCTCACAAGTTCCTGGGCCTACCTTGCCTTTCCCTCCACAGGTAGACACATCTATAGTTTAAATTTTAGATGATCAAGCTGAGTATTCCAAAGTTCCCACCCACTCGTCCCTTCACCCTACCCCCCCCCCCCCGCACAGTTAACCTTCATGAACATCAGTTGAGTCAAAGTCAGAATGCCAAGGTCCTCTCCCAACTGTTGACTCAATCTTTCTCTCTCATGTCTCTCCCTTTGGACACCAGAGAAAACTGGATGCTATGGGTATTTGAATGACTATGGGGAAAAGATTACCTGTTCTTAGGTATATGTCTAGATATTTTTATTTACTTTTTTAAAGATTTATTTATTTACTCTTATGTATACAGTGCTCTGGCTGCATATACACTAACACACCAGAAGAGGGCATCCAATCACATTATAGATGGTTGTGAGCCATAACGTGGATGCTGGGAATTGAACTCAGGACCTCTGGAAGAGCAGTCAGTGCTCTTAACCTCTGAGCCATCTCTTCAACCCCCTAGATGCTTTTATTACCCATGAAAATATTTTTCCTAATATGCAAGCTGCCATTTGTTAGCCTTGTCATTTGTGATTGATTAAATATCGGAATGGGCTAATGGCGTCGAAGCCATAATATATAAATGCAGGTTTATTGGAATCAGCTTGGGACGGGGAGGAAGAGTGCATGCTGAGGATGGGGGGAAGGTAAGGAGATGGAGGTGGGAAAGGGGACAAAATGGGTGCAGCCAGACCAAAATGTCTGGACTCTATAAGGAAGGGTCTCTTGGAGAGGGGAAGCCCATACCTAGTAGAGGGCAGGGCAAGCCAGCCACGCCCTGAAGGAAGACCTAACATTTTTTATCTTTAATATTTTCTTCTCAACTCGAATAATGTCTCTGGCAGTGAATTGGGGGGGTTGCCCATTATTAATGAAAGGAAGGCTTTAATTAGCATAGCATAGAGTTAGTGTTTAAACCAACCAGCCCTTAAGCAAAACTCCATGCTGGAAGTTCCTCATGTACAGAGCACTATGGTAACTCAGATTTATTCCATAAAAGGAAATTTAGATACTCATAAGTACGCAGAGATGCCTGGAAAAAGAATCTGGGGGCTCTGTGAGCGTTAGCGCAAGCGGCTGTTTGTGCTCGTGTAGCGTTTTAAGAATGAGTCATGAGAACTGCATCTTCAGAGAGGATATGGCCAAATGAAAAAAACCAGCACTCACTTCCTTTTTGGAGAGACTTCAAGAAGGAAATTGTGTTTCCAATATTCTTTTGCCACGAAGAGGAAGAAGCTGAGGTTTGTGCAGGACGATGAGTTAAACAGCTCCCTCTTCCGGATCTGAGACCAATTGAGAAATATACACAAGTACAGGAAAAGCGGTTACAATAAATCCTCCACTGATGACCAAAAAATTAAGCTGAGAAACATGCCCTGGATTCCCAAACTGCCTTCTTATTTTCACTTTGCTTTAATTTTGCATAGAACTTTCTGGCCTCTATGGAAGAAAGGGGCACCTGTAGATGACCAGCAAGCAGTTCTCAGAGAAGAAACAGACAGAGCGAGCCTCATGCCTATTCCCCGGCCCATCCCACCCACCAGATAAGCTGCAAACCAGCTCTTTGTAAAAGGCCAAATACTGAATATTTCAGGCTGCGCTCACTGTTCTATTCTTAGTTCCACAGTGGTTGTGTGAAAGCAGCTGCAAATGCTATGTATGAAAGGAAGAGAGGTAGTGCGCCTCTGGAGCTGCCTAAACTGAGAGATGCAGGAGCCTGAGTAGCTTCAAAAATGGAAACTGATGGGTTCACACTTCTGTAGTCTGGAAGTCCGAGCACAAGGTATAAGCAGGGCAGGTCCTTTCTGAGAAGTAAGACAGCCTCTGCCCTGGCTGTCTCTCCTGGCTTCCATGGCTCTCCGACAACCGCTGTCATTCCTTCCCATGTGGAATCATCCTGGAGACTTCTGCCTTTACTTACATTTGTCATTCTTCTGAGTCTAGTGTTCTCTTTGGCATTCTCCTGATGTGAGCATTAGTCACGTTGGATTAGGAGCCTACTTTAGCACAACTAGTTCTTTCTGGATTACAGTGGTTTATTTGAAGGCTGAGGTCACAATTTGAAGTGCTTATGGTTAGGACTTTAACGTGCAGATTTTGAGATGGAGCCAAAAGTGTTTTTCTATTCCTTACATATCTCTGGGAAGCCAAATATGAGTGGGATGTAAACCGGGTGTGGTGGCTCACAATTGTAATCCCAGCACTCCAGGAAGCAGAGGCAGGCAGATCTATCTGAGTTCAAGGTCAGCCTGGTCTACAAAGCCAATCCAGAACAGCCAAGGCTACACAGTGAAGCCCTTTCTTAAAACAAACAAACAAACAAACAAAAAATAGGGATGTGAAGACCGGAATACTAAATGTGTCCTGTCACAGAGCTGAGAGGACGCTAGCCACTGGGAGGCCATAGTCTGGGTAGTGTGGGAGACATTGGCCAGGACTTTCATATGAAATGATCTAGTGACAGATGTGACTAGAGTAAGATAAAAACAAAATTATAAAGGTAAACATGGACACTTAGGAATGGAGGAGAAAGTACAACACACAGGATTTATTTTAGAGTAATTAAAAACTATAGGATGCACTAGAAACATTGACATCATCAAAGTTCCCCCAGTAGGCAACATAACCAGAGGGCAGTGCAGAAGTCCAAGTGAAAGATGGGGATCTTTTTTTTTAATTTTTATTTATTTATTATTTATACATATTCTGCTCGCATGTGTGCCTGTTGGTCAGAAGAGGGCACCAGATCTCATTGTAGATGGTTGTAAGCCACCATATAGTTGGTGGAAATTGAATTCAGGACCTTTGGAAGAACAGACTCTTAACCTCTGAGCCACCTCCCTAGCCCCTATCTTTTTTTTTTTTAAACAGACAACAGCAGAAATCCTTGTTTTTTCCTCTGAGTTCTAACTCTTATCTAAAAGTCTCTTATTCCTAGAGGTTGTTGTTTATAAGCTCACACAATGTGCATAGAGTAAAACTGTGGTCTAATGAGGACTTTTAGTGTGGCTAGACATACATTATTTTGGTTAGATCCTTAACTGCAGTTCTTAATTGTCTCTCATTGGTCTTGGTCATTAATTGATAGTAGTTTGTTCTGCAGTTTTAGTTGACAACGGTTTTACACACACACACACACACACACACACACACACACACACACACAGAGAGAGAGAGAGAGAGAGAGAGAGGGGGGGGGGAGAGGATGTCTTGGACTCAAATTCATAACCAGCATCCATCCCAGCCTCCCATATGCTAAGATTATAGCTGGGTACCACTGTGTGACTTTAACTGTAAGCCTCCCTGAGCCATCAGACTGTTATTATGTATTCGTCTCAGGAGACATGACATTCTCCTTCTGGACCAGTGGTCCCCAATGTTCCTTATGCTGGAAGACTTTAGTACAGTTCCTCGTGCTACGGTGACACCCCTCCCCCCTGCAACCATAAAATTATGTTGTTGCTACGCCATAGCTATAATTTTACCACTGTTGTGAATTGTAATGTAAATATTTGATAAGCCAGATAACTTATAGGCAGCCTCTGTGACAGGGTCATTCAAACCCTGCGGGGTCCCAACCCACAGGTTGAGAATCATTGCTCTGCATTGAAGGAACCATGTGGTGTCCATTCCTGCAGGCAGAAGATGGTATCTTCCAGTTAGAATCTAGGCTGAACAAAATATGGATTAAGTACCACTCTCGTTGTTTCTATCCCTTAACTGTCTGGCATCCATTAATTAACACCTTGTAATGTGTTGGCAAAACTTTCCATAATTGTTCTGCTGATGTGGCACAGATGTGTATCTACCTTGCAGAATGCCTTGCCTCCCCTCCCTTTGAAGACTGATCACTCTGAGGCTCGCCTCGCCTCGTTGATGCTTTCCACTTTATTTACAGAATCTGTAAGTTAGATCATTTTCTCTGTTAGGTCTAAAAGTAGTTCCTCGTGGCTTACCTAAAGGGTACATGTAACACGACCAGTTCACATGGAGCAGAGAGAAAACACCATCACTACAGAAAAACTTCCACTTGGGACAGAAGAGGAGGATGAGCTCTGAACTCCCTTTTCTATCTACTGTCAGAACGCTCCTTGGCAAGGAGAGCAAGAGCTCCCCAGCCTGGCAGTGCAGGGTGTTGCTTGTTTAAGACTGCCTGATGCCCTTTCCTGTGTTCTGTGTTCAGGGAGAACTTTCTTTTCCACTGTCCAGCATAGCCTCTTGACAGATGCCTTGCAGAGATGCACACACATCAGCTCCTTCTTCCTGTAGGCGTGCCTTTCAGGGTGGGGGATTAAAGTCTTCCATGTAAGTGCCAGGTTCTGAGGCACCTTTGCATTTATCTGGTGGATCTGACAGCTATTGGTTGGTCTGTCCATTTCTTGCATATTACCTAAAATGGCCAAAAACAAACAAACAAACAAACAAACAAACAAAACAAAACAAAAACAAAAACCCAGAGTTCTGCCTTTGCCTTTTGCCATTCTTCCTAGCTATCTGAACCTCATATTGGGAGGCAGTGGGCCACCATCAAATTCCTTAAGGGTGAGTGTCCCAGGCATGGGTTCTACAGTAATTTTCATTGTTTCCTCTGCCAGTAATGGAGAGGGTAAGGATAGAAACATATTTGAAAATGGTCCCCACTTCCCTAGTCACTGGAGCCTAATCTGTCTTACCATTACATGTCCTCTTGTACCAATGACAGCATTAGCAAAGGGTGGAGATAATTTACACATTTGTCATGCCAAAGCTACTAGTGTGGACCACTTGGGGAGTGCTGAGTGATAACAGAAAGGGTGACACTTAGTGACAGCTGTTTCTTCTGCTTTTTTTTTTCAGAATTATTGGGTTAATATTTTTCTGGTATGATTTCATTGAAGATTGGAAGGAGCCAATCACTCTGAATATCATATAGTCAAGTTTCTATTGATGGTATGAAACGCCATGACCAAAAGGAAATTATGAAGAAAAAGGTTTATTTGACTTATACATATCAACCACAGTTCATTACTGAAGGAAGTCAGGGCAGGAACTCAAAACAGGAACCTGGAGGCAGGAACTGGTTCAGAGGCTGTAGAGGAATTCTGCTCAGTGTCTTGCTTCTTATGGTTTGCTCAGTCTTGCAGTCTTATACTTACCTAGACTACATTTCCAGGGATGGTACCACCCACAAAGGGCTAGGCCCTTTCACATTAAAAAAAATCAACAAAATGTCCCACAGACATAGCCCCAGGCTACTTTGGTAGGAGCTCTCTCTCTCTCTCTCTCTCTCTCTCTCTCTCTCTCTCTCTCTCTCTCTCTCTCTCTCTCTCTCAGCAAAGTGATAGTTTATTGAGTGGCAGAAACAACATTTGAACTGACATTTGGCTGAGTAATTGAAAACTCAAATTTTAAGTACTTTGTATTTCATCTGTTCACTTTCTTAGAACAAATTTATTAGAGTTCACAATTAATAGTCCTTAATAAATTAATTTCCCCAATGATGAATACTGTGTAGGTAGTCTTCCTTATCTGACTGTAGTTTCTTTTTTTAATTAATTAATTTATTCAGATTACGTCTCAATTGTTATCCCATCCCTTGTATCCTCCCATTCCTCCCACCCTCCCACTTTCACTCTATTCCTCTCCTCTATGTCTGTAACTGAGAGGGCGTCTTCCCCCTCTATATGACCATAGGTTATCAAGTCTCATCTTGGTAGCCTGCTATCCTTCCTCTGAGTGCTACTGGGCCTCCCCATTAAGGGGACATGGGGATTCCCCCTATTCAAGATGATGGTCAAGTTGACAGAAGTTAACCAACACACCGCAAGATTCTGACACTTTCCCCTGGCTCCTCAAATGTCTCTCTCTAGACAATCTGAGTTCCAAGATATAGGAAGCATACCTCAGTGCCTTACCACTGTAGTTTTCCAATCTGGAACTGAGTCATCCAAGCTCAGCCAACGATGACCACTGAAAGTCTGGTACTTGTAATGTTCTACTTATAGACAAAAACAACAACAACAACAAAACCCAAACTTACTTTATTCTGGCATTTATTCTGCAGATCATAGAAATCAAGCTCTTCAAAATTTAAATACAGAAGAGCATGGTGATGCACCCTTTACTCCTGCACTGGGGAGTCAGAGGCAGATGGAACTCTCTGAGTTCTAGGCCAGCCTGGTGTACTGTATAGCAAGTTCCAGGCTAGTCAAGGCGGCACAGTGAGACCCTGTTCTGGTTTGTTTTTTGTTGTTGTTGTTTTTTAGTTTAAAAAGAAAGAACATATTTGTTTCCATGATTAGAAAAGGCAGACATATAGTAGCACACTGATTATATACAAAGTAAGTGGTGTAGGGCACTTTCCCCCTTTCTCTCTACTGTCTGAATGCAGGCCATGGTTTTGCCAGGAGCATCATTCTTTGGGCTAGCAACACAGCCATAACTGTAAATGCAAATGTAGATTGAGTATTCCTGATCCAGAAGCTGAGGATCCAAAATGCTCCAACGTCGAAAACTTTCCAAGCATCAATTGTGATGCCATAAGCACCCATATCAGACCCACATGATATGTTACAGTCAAAACATACGAATACTAATGATAGTGTGTAAAATGACCTTCAAGCAATGTGACATCAGTGAATCTTGTATTTATATTTGGGGCCTATCCTAAGAAAATGTATGTGCAGATATAAATATTTTTTAAAACCAAGCCCCCAAGACACTTCATGTTACAAGCATGGATAAGGAATGATGAACCTGGGTTCCTTCTTGGCCTATGAGGATTATCTGAATGGTCTCAGGGTGAACACAGACAGCAATGAGCTTGCAATTCATGTTTCCCTCCTCTGGATTGAGAACTTGGATGGAGAATGTCCTCAAGTGATGCTAAATCAAAAGACTGTAAAATACCTATTCTGTTTAAAAACAAACGGTGTATGGTTTTGTCTAATAGTTAATATCATTTATTTTAAAAAGCAAGCACTCTGTATTTATACCATCCACTGCTCGCTAAGCCCTAAGCTAGCATGGTGGCCTTGTCATCTAACTGTAAAGCACGGTCAGTATTTCTACTCCATAAAAAACAAGAAACAAGAATGACAAAGTCTTCTCTGGCTCCCCTTCCACTCACTAGTAATGCTGCCCTCAGGAAAGGGCAGTACAGAAAGCTAGAAATTTGGTTTTTTTTTTTTCATAATACAGAGCATGCCTTGATTCACTTTACTGTTAAGCATATAAACAAATATTACGAGTTATCCCAGACTGAAGCAGAAAGGATTTCAGCAAGCACTCTATTGATTGTCTGAAGAAATAACAGCCGAACAGCACCCAGAATAGATTTGTTTAGAAGCAAGAATCTATTTTCATTGACCATCTCTAAAATATCCTGTTTTGGTGCTGTTACAAGAAATAATTACGAACGCACCTTGTAAAATGCTATGAGATGAACACCAAAGACCACAGGGAAATTCTTACCCGTGTAACTATACAGAACTATAGAAAATTGCCAACCTTATTTCCTGTACTCTGCTGGATTTACCATTATTTCAATGTGCCGTGTAAGAACACATAACTAATCTTCAACGATTAATGATGTAAATGGTATTGACTCTTTTGGCCAAAAAAAAAAAAAATTGGCTTCCTAGGGTTTCCAGATGTCTCAGCTTTGGTCCTTATCTATACACAAAGCAAAAATATATAAAGTCCCTGTTATGGCCATTACGTGTCTCTGAAAGGCAAGTGTGTAAGACCCGGCCCTCAAAGTGGCGAAATGTTAGAGAGACAGTTAACGTTGAAGTCTCGTGGTGAACTTAGCAACCCTACATAAAGAAAGAAACTCATTCTCTCTCTGCCACGTGAGGCCATGTGAAGACAACTAAATAAACATAAACAGAAAACAAGACTCACAGCCCCCCCCCCATCTACTGGCACCCTCATCTTGGACTTTCAAAACAAGAGAAATAAATACCTGCTGCTTAAGCCATTGGTGGGCAGAGGGGTGTGTGTGTGTGCACGTGTGCGTGTGTGTGTGCACGTGTGCGTGTGCGTGTGCGTGTGCATGTGTGTGTGTGTGTTGGCTAACTAGTATTTATTTAATATTTGTAACATCTATGAATATCAAGCTTCTTATTGATGTACATAGTAAGAGAACTTATCATTTCACCACACAGAGCCTTCCATGTTGGCATTTATCGATTCTCATGACACAAAACTGACACTAGGAGCAAAAACTAACCACACATCACCCGCCATTTCAGAATTCCAGGCTTACACACAGCAGGGAACACTCACCCATTTAACTCCTCCTACAATGCATAGAGCTTACACACAATACCTGGGAGAAGACACAGCAGCATTTACATGTAGCACTCAGTGTATGTTCAAACTATGATAATTAGGTCCGAATAAGAGAGAAAAGACAGATAGTGATCTAAATCAAATGGTAGATAAAATAAATAGGCAATTTGCCAACCAAATGAGCCAGGAATAATTTCAGATGATAAAGGAAAGATAAATAAACACATTAATGTGAAGATAAATACAGTGGCTTAGTGACTGTGCTGTGGTTAGGAACTAAGCCACAGGTAGTTCTACCATCTACTGGCTCACTGCTTTTTTGGTCTTGGAGAAAAGAGACACTAGCCAAGGCTGATATGGTAATGATATCTCTGTTCTCTGAGAGTAATCTAGCAGGCACGCGTTACGGTGACTGGCATACATCAGAGAACACGGGCACTCTTAGTCGTCACAGAAAGGAGGTGGATTGTGCGTTTCTTGTTACACCTTAGTGACTAGCACATGACATAAGTGACACATGTGTGAGTATGGAGGGCACATGTCAGCCATTCTGGGACAGTGATTTTTATCTGTCTCTGAGTTTGTAAGCCTAAACAAGGTCTACTCCTCCTGGTGAAAAGAAAAACCACAAAGAAGACTGGTGTGAAAATGAGCCAAGGCAGATTTCCCTTATTAAAAAAACATCTGTCTCTTACAGAGCTATAGCTCAGTTGAGAAAGGTTATATTTGTCAGGATAATAGCAAGAAAATAGAGAACAGCTTATCACATGACCCAAAGTGGACCTTAATTGCGAACGTATAAAGGATTTCTGTTTTTTTCTTAAAGTCTGGGGTGGAGCGATAGATGCCAGGGTATAAAGTACTATCCTTTTAAGTCCAAGGATCAGAGTTCAATTTCCAGGACCAATTTTGAGAGAAAGGGGGCCAGGGGAGCTAGGCATAGTGATGTGTATTTGTAAGTCCAGGACTAGGAGGCAAAAAATGGCAGCTCGCTAGCCTGCAGAACATATTTATTCGTTGCATTCCAAGCCAATGAGAGAGCCTAACTCCACATAGATGGAGAGCCCCTAAGCAGTGACCGCTGAGGTCTTCTGGTTTGGCATGGTCATTTGCACATACACACCTGAGCATGCATGTATGGACACACAAACATACATACACATACAAATCAAAGATTTAACAGAGTTAAAGATTCCCTTTTTTATACTGAGTAAAATGGCTCTCATTTCTTTTGCTTAAAACCAAGAACCAATATTGAGAGTCCATGTCACCAGCACTGTCACTGTGATGAAATGGAAGAGTGCTGTAGCCTGCATGATGAGCAGGTAGCAGGGAAAACATGGAGGCACACTATATCTGCCTGTGCATGCAAGTGACTCAGAGAAACCCCTGCGAAACAAGTCACATGTGAGACAATAATCCAGCAATAATACAATGTATTAAAGAAAAGTAATTACATAATTGATGGGGCTAAGGAGGTAGGGATATGTTTGTGTACTAGTAATGAGACTGCGGGAACGTTCCTATCATGAATATGTATATACACATAACTGTATATTAGCCT
The DNA here is from genome assembly GCF_964271855.1 of Acomys minous. NCBI lineage: Eukaryota > Metazoa > Chordata > Mammalia > Rodentia > Muridae > Acomys > Acomys minous. Next base: position 53,861,436 of record NC_140498.1, read on the forward strand.
CCTGGATAACATAGTTACCATAGTATTTATATGCGCATAAATAGTAGAGAACCACTAAAAAGAATGGTGATTATTATGATGGCAACAAAATAACTATATCATGAAGGACTAAGTTACTACTACACTATTTTCATTTTTATAATATTTTCAAAGACAAGTATCCTTATCTGAAATCAAAATAAATTATATTTAATACAGGAAGACTATTTTCCCAAGATGAAAACCAATATAAATTATCCATTATGAAAGGAAAAAGAGATTAAAATAAAAATGTAAAGCCATTCAAAACTTCCTTCCCCTCTCACCAAAGGTAAGATTACCTGGTGAATGTTTCCGTCCTGTTTAGAAGATGGGAACAGGGAAATACTAAGGTTTAAATACTTTACTCAAGACTAAGAATGAAAGGAATCCGTCCACAGGCAGTACTCATAGCTGTAGGTCACTCTCCCCCTGGAGGGGCTGTCACTTCTCGATGAGGGTCTCCTCCATAGCACCATGCACAAAGGGTCTCATGTTATCAGACAGTGTTTATATAATAAGTCTAATGCCCAAGAGAAGCATTTTTCCAAATATTCAAATGTTAGGATGATGACATGGAATATTCAATATGGTGGAATTGGAGTACTTCTAAATTAACATATGCAATTATAAGAGCATTTAAACTGCGGGACTAAGTAGATTTCTACTGTGTTTTTATCGTTTGTACATTCTTTGAACAGTTTGCATGATCTATGCAGGGCTGTGCTAAAGGAATCTGACATGGCTACACGTGAACAGTAAGGTCACAGGGGGCCCTGGAGCTGAAGGCAGACAGGAAATGGAGAGGCACTAAGTCATGTCATGAGAATTCATGCTTATAGATTTTAATACTGTGAAGTTGCCCAGCACTGTTGATGCTGGAAGATTCTGTTGTGACCTCACAGGCAAGTCATTTAGGACAACGTTAACTTTTATATTTCCTGCCATGTTTACATGGCTTAGGGCTGTTTGTTTATTGGTGTCACCGCATAGAGACACTGATAGAATACCATTAAGAGCTCTCCGTCTGACAGTTTCCATAAGTGACCAATCGGTCACTCTTATTCGGCTAAGCGTGTGTGATGGAGAAGCATCAGCTTCCATCTTCACCAAAAAGGGGTTTTTCCTTAGTCTCCTCCATCCAGTTGCTTTGTGGTTATAAGCTTACCAGCCAATCTCTGTGGGGATTTTTTTTCCAGGAGTCACACTCAGTGACCCAAGGTTGTGTGTCTCATGTGTCTACCAGAGGTTTGCTAAACCTGGGTGGGGTTACCAAGGACATAGCAGTAGCAACAGAATCTATGCTCTCCTGGAATTTAGACTCGGTGAGGGAGAAAACCATAAACAAAGTAAGCAAAATATACCCAAGGCTGAATAGCAAGTGCACTGGAAGAAAAGGAAGTTGGAGTCGAGCAGTTGGCCCTGGGAGGGCTTGTGACACAGTGGTGATTTCTTGCAAATACTGCAACACACACACACACACACACACACACACACACACACACGTGGATAATCTGTGTCTGGGCTTTGCCTTGTTACATGAATGTTTCCTATGGAGACAAACATTAAATCCGCCCAGATAGGATACCAATGGCAGACTAAAGAAATGATTTCTCCCAAGCCTGGTAAGTCAGTGAGATACCTGGCAGCATGTCTAGGGGCATGGGCAGGCAGGTACAGGCGCACAGCTAAAGGGGTTACTTATAGAAGTGTGGGCGACTTACAATCTGGTCTTCACTTGGGGTGAAAACATTGACTCTTGTATGTTGGAATTCTGTAACTTACACTTTTATTTTATGGGGACTTTCAGTACAGAGATGGTCATGAGTCCCTGAAGTGGCTTTGGCCCTTTGAACAGTGTCAGAACAGCTAAGATGTTGTGTATCCTCAGACGGGGACGAGATGCATTTTGCATTATGTGATCACAAGATTATAGGACCCAATGGTGGGGGCAGGAGGGGGTTGGATACCACATTGGCAGGTGGTGGGGTTGCAATGATTCATTGTCATTGTCAGCTTCAGCTGTCAGAAGCCCTTACAGCTGAGGTAGAAATGGCTGAAGTTTTAGTGAGGCGTGCCTTGGGTTCTAAGCCAGGATGACCTACTGATGCCACTGCGTAGGCTGGGGGGTGGGGGTGGGACTCGGGGGCAGGGGGAGGCAAAATGAATGAAGGAGGGAAAGAGGAAGTCAGGCGAGCTCTGGTGTTCCCCCTTTTCTGCTTCCTGCTTGGCGCCTGCTGCCATGCCTTCCCTGCTATGAGAAGCTACGTTTTTCTGAACCAGGAGCCAAAGGAAACCCTTCCTTCTGTAAGTTGCTTTCAGTCAGGTACTCAGTGGCAATGACAAGAAAAACAATCCACTGAGAAGAGGAACTGATATCGCAGGGAAATGGCGACACCTGAGAACTGCACATGCCAGCATCCGCGGGCCCTCGCAGACGACGCTCACGTTCCCTGCCCAGGGTCTGGTGAATTCCTCTTGGTCTCCTTCCCTCCAGCCCTTACTTTATGTCAACATTCTCCAACTTTATTTATTTCTTCTTTATGGACTATGCAAAATATGTCAATATCTTCCTCCAGTTACCCAGCACGCAGGCAAAATAATTTAAAATATTTTTTAACACTCAGATGATTTTCTATGTATATACATGAAACGATAGCTGTAGCTGCCAGGCTGATTTTAGCCCAGGGATGTTGAAACAGCATCTCTGTTGTAAAGAGCAGCTGCGGAGATTCCCCGACGAGGTTGTGCCTGGAGAGGACTAGAAGAGCCTTGTGGATGAGCTGTTTGATCTCTCCTGCCAGTCCGGGACATACAGGCCATCAGTGTCTGTGTTCTCTGGATGGGAGCACCAAGGATTAAAGAGGTTAAATTGCTCAAAAGTCACAGGGCTTGCAAGTAGTTAAACAATATGACGAGACAGATGCTTTATTTCCTAAAAGGTCATTTAAAAATAATACTAATAAGTGATTATTCCAAGCAAGGGCAAAAATAGAAATGCTTTTGCTTTAATAACTCACTCCATGCAGAAAGCCTTATGAGTCCAACAATGCAATATTACAGTCTGGACAGACTGTCGTGGGAGAAACTTTTCAAAGATCAGAGCATACAAGTTCACTGTGGGGGCTGTGAAGGTGGCCTGGTGCTCCTCTTCTGGCAGACGGTGCACAGGCAGAGATAACTAAGGACGGTGCTTGGGAGAAGGGGCGAGCCACCAGGAGGTGAAGAGGTCTGTCGATAAGCAAACTTATGGAGAGCACAGCCACGCAGATCACATACCTGAAGATAAATTTCAGTTGGAAAGATGGGAATAAGATACAGGAAAATAGAGCCGGGCATGGTGGCGCACGCCTTTCCTCCCAGCATTTGGGAGGCAGAGGCAGGCGGACCGCTGTGAGTTCAAGGCCAGCCTGGTCTACAAAGTGAGTCCAGGACAGTCAAGTCTACACAGAGAAACCCTGTCTCGAAAAAATGAAAACCAAAACAAAACAAACAAACAAAAGATACAGGAAATTAACATGAAGATTAGCTGAGCAGCTGGCAGCTTCCCATGTCCCGTCTTGCCGTCCCTTTGTGTCTGTGGCTGGCAGCCTTGTTCATACTAGGAAGTCCACGCGCCTCCTGTAGATGGGCTTCAGGGTCTTTCCATACCTCACTATTCCTCGGGATGGGGTGTATTTCAAACTATAGGTGGAATTGCTTAGGGGTGCAAGATCTTGATTTATAAACAGCACAGTGAAGGATCCACAATAAATGGTCTTCATCTTCAACACTTTGAATTATATAACATATATACAACCATATATATATACACGTACATATGAACATATACATACATATGTGCATACATGCCTATACACATACATACACACACAAAAGCATACTTAAGAATGGCTTACTTTCTTGGAGCCCACTCCATCTTGGCTTCATTCTGGCCCCTGCCCTTCTTTGTCCTTCCAGCAATATGGAACTGGCCAGTTCTAGGAAAATTCTGATTTAACCTTATATTTTTATAGACTCAATAATTGTGTATACATTAGCCTATTTAATTTTTACAAAGTGAATAACAGGTTTTTTGTTTGTTTGTTTGTTTGCTTGTTTGTTTTTTCTTGCTTTTGCAGGGGCCGATTTCCAGGCCATTGTTCGGGACATTATCAAGAATACTTCTACAGATGTGTCACATTATAATGCTGCATAGGTGGAAATTCTGTTTTATCTACTTTATTCTCTTTTAGCAATTATGATTTTTTTTTAGTTAAAAATGCCAACAAAGCATTGGTTTAAACTGCAAGAATGGAATGTTGGTGACTTGTTATACATTCTGACATTATTCTGTAATTTCCTTAAGCGTTTTTGAAAGTCAGAAATCTTCCAAAGCTATTATGCTGGGCTTTGAATTGACCTCACTTGAAAGCACTTTGTGGCACCATTTCCCATTGATAATTAACAAAGCTTGATTTTTTTTCAGAACTGAGTGGAAAGCACTATTAGCCATTGCTCATCTTTTATAACTATTTATCAATATTTTGAATATATTTTAACTTATCATCAATTTTGTAGCTATCAATAATGTATAACATTCAGATCCATGTCAGTGAAAGAAAATTCAGAAAAATAAGACTCTCCTTTGTTCTTAAGCAATGCTGGGAAGAAACCAAACCCCAAAGGTTTTTCACTGTATCATTGAGCTACACTCTCAGCCCTTGGTCTTGTGACATGAGGTTTAATTATGTAGCTGAGACTGGCCTTAAGCTTACTGTGTAACACAGGAAGGCTGGCTATGAACTTTGCCACCTATGTGCATAAATTCTAGTCTGCCACCACGTTTTTCAAAAGTCTATAGTTTATAGTTCCCTTCAGAAATATGACAATATACTAAGTAAAATGATTTTCTGATCTCCTATGCATTCAACTGAAATTCTTTTTTTTAATCTGTCTTTATTTGCTTTTTATGTGTATGTGTGTGAGCATGCTTGAATATATGTGTACCAGGGCTGAAGAGATGGCTCTGAGGTTAAGGACACTGGCTGTTCTTCCAAAGGTCCCAAGTTCAATTCCCAGCAGCCACATGGTGGCTCACAACCATCCATAGTGAGATCTGGTGCCCTCTTCTGGCATATGTGCATGCAGAATACTCTAATATTGAGACAGACAAAGAAAGGGGACAGAGACAGAGACAGAGACAGAGACAGAGACAGAGACAGAGACAGAGACAGATGAGAGAGGAGAGAGAATATGTGCATCACGTGGGTGTAGAGCCTGCAGAAGCCAGAAGAGGGCAGCAGATCTTCTGGAACTGCAGTTATAGCAGTTGTGAACCTCCACGTGGGTGCTGGGAACTGAACCTGGCTATTTCTCAAGACCAGCGTCTAAGTAAGGATAATGGACAAGTGTGGAACTGATTTCAAGGAAGCAAAGGAAGATTTCTGTATACCTCTTCTATTAGAGTAAGTTCCTAGATCTTCAATAGGGACCAAAGTAGCGAATCGTATCCAACTTTATATACACCTTGACTGTACGCTGATGAAGTATAATTTATAAATTAGGCACTCTGTGAGATTAACAGAAACAAATAATAATAAAGTATGACAGTCATAGCAGCATAATGTAAAAAAAAAAATTGCCAGCATCATTGCTTTGGGACTGTAGCGTTATATGTAAGTAAACTAAAGGTGATTTGACCATGAGCATGTCTATACCAGAACAGCAGAGTTAATTGCCAAGATGGCTCCCAAGTGACTATAGCATGGATCGCACATGTAGAGCGATGAATAGCCTCCTGGGCAGGATGGGCAGGGACCTGTGGAACCCCACAGTGCTGCTGCTGAGAATGGACACAGTTTGAAACTTTAGAAGATTTCTTTCTGGAATTTTCAGAGTAAGTGGAATGACAGAAATCCAAATCACCAACGAGGGAGAACTATTAAGTGGTGCTTCCAGCTGTGGAAAACAAGCGTGTAAGTAGTTGCCTTTAGTGTTTCCATTGTTAAAATTCTGCACCATGTTCAAGCTAAGGTAGGAGAGTGATGGTGAGCCCTCATCCCCTGCTTCCCTGCTTCTGCTGTGGCTGACTAACGCCAATCTCCCCTCCCCAGATCATCTGAAATGGTTCCGATCGCTGGGCTAGTTCAACACAATGCTCACGTTTATTTCTGAAAGATAAGGACTTTAAAAGCCTAATCACAATGCAACTGTACCCAAAGTAGTAAGTTTTAGTATCAAGGAATGATCTTATATCAAGTATTTTGCTTGTTTAAATCAGAATCTCAACAAATCACGAACGTTAGAATTGGTCACATGACTCCCCTAACTGATGCTACTTCTCTCTCTATGCTTTGCTGCCAGCAAAGGAAATAGTAAATAATAGCTTTTCCTTTAGGCTTAGATTTGCTTTGGTGCAATTCACTTAAAACGGGGCAAGGTTGACACTTATTTCTTTTATTCCCAATTTGTCAGGATAATGTCTTTTGTCTACCAGTTTGCTCTGCTGATTAAAATGTGACACATTTTAGACCCAGTGCATCTAAACACATTGCTTGCCTTAAACTTTCTCCTCTTTGGTCAGTGGAAGCCTCTGGAAGTTGGGTCCTACTTCTTTTGATGAGACACTGGTGATTGTTAATAGCTTCCTTCTAGCGCTCAATTATGATCAGACTTTCTAAACACTGCCTGGCCATGCCTGAAAAGGCCCCTTTCTCCAAGGAGCTCCCTTCTTATTTAGGCAGCGTGAGAGAACAGGAGAAACCATGGCAGGGACTTGTGGGGGCCGGGGGGGAGGCTAATCTTCTATTCGCCTCCATGTTGATTACGTGGGCGTGCTGAGCTTACATGAAGGTGTGCAAAGTATCTGAGCTCTGAGATAGAGTCATAGAACTCTTTACCTGGATAGTCTGGGAAAGCTTCTCAAGTAGGAAAAGGGGGCTGGAGAGATGGCCTGGGGCTCAAGAGCACTGTCTGCCGCTTGAGAGGACTAGAGTTCAGTTCCCAGCACCTTCATCAGGTGGCTCCCAAGTGCTTGTAACTCCAGCTCTGGGTGATCTAAAGCCTTCTTCTGGTCCCCATGAGACCATCCCTTTATGTACATACACATACACATACAAATAAAAATAAACCACTTAAATTATATAATGACATGGTATAGTATCAGTAACAAAGACAGGCAAAATGATGAAGGATATTCTAGAGAGAGGAAATGGGGTACTCTACTTCTTAAAGATGAAGATTCCAGAAGATGCTGCCGTATGAGGATAGCTAGAGTGCCATTCATATGGAAGAGTGACTGAGGTGGGGCAAGACAAGAAAATAGAGCCACTTCCGGGAGGGAGAAGTCCAAGGACTTGAATGTGGACTGAGAAGTTCCCTACCATAACGCGACATCCTCAGACTGCCACACTGGCTGCATTGTGAGAGCTGATTGGAAGGAAAACTGTTCACAAGACTTTCATGCTTATTCATCCATGCACTTACTCAACCACTACTTATTGAATTCCTCTGTGTTCCAGGGCTATGGTAGTGATTGAGAAACATGCCAGGGCAGCCTAAATGCAAGCAGTGGCAGTAGGCATAGAGACTTGATTGACACAGTGGAGACTATCCACAGGAAGTAAAAGCACCATCTTTTTAGAATCTGGTTAAACACAAGGAGAGCACGTTTATCTAATTTCACTTGCCAGTTTTTATTTTAGACAAAAATGCATAAGTGTCTTACTGTATCTACCCCTGGTTAGCTGACTTTATATAAAGCATTTATAATGAAAGGGTGTTCCTTTTATATCTCTCTCCATTTCCTGCTCCAGCTCTCAGAAACACAGTAAATTTGGTTTAGAAGACCCTGTAGTGTAATTTGGCCTTTTAATGCCACAAAGATTTGCGTCCATTTCAAAGGGATCCTTGAGCATTTCTCAGGAAGGTCATTTTGCTATACTATAAAAAAATGAAAATATATTTGCCTGCATTGTAGATGGACATAAAATCAATGGGTCATGTGACCCACACCCCCGAGGAGCCAAAAAAAAAAATCGGGAGCTAATGCAAGTGAATTGTGAACATAGCACTCAGGTGATCAATTGCTCCTGAAGCACAGCCAGGCATGTGTTATATTTTCGTTTGGAAAGCACCCTCCGAGGGAACATTACTTATTCCTTCCCATGTGGGAAAATAGAGCTTGCACTGTGAGTCTAGTAAATAAAAATGTGTTTGGGGTTAATTTAAATCTGGGTGCTTCAAAGCTAAGAATGCGCCACTGCAGGATGGTTTGTAAAGATAGAGTCCTGCTCTCAGCTGGCCAGGTCTGATTGGGCATCACACACCAAGAAGATCTTTACAGTTTGACTCTGCAAACAGACCTCCACCATCCTGTGATTACAGGGAGAGCTCTTGGCTGAACATCATCCCGTGTGTATTTTGAGAGCTTCCCAATGGTGACTCCCTACATGGCTAAACATCTTCTCTCCTCATGCCTTCCCTGGAGGTACCAGATGCTCTGCTGTGTCAGAGATCCAGTGGCTATCACTAAGCCATTGCCTGGATGCTAGCAATCTCAAATCCAATCTCTTAATTTCCTCTTAAATAAAACAGGATAAGAACACATGTTTATCTGCCCCGCAGAATGGCTGTGCCCCACAAGCTGTGCTCCTGCTCTGATAGTGTCTCTTTGCCACTGTCTCCATCTCACAGCTCAGAACTAGCATCTGGGAGGACGGACAGTAAGCACCACCCCTTGAACATCTGCTAAGTGACGTGTCAGCTGTTTTCATTTGATCATTCTTTCTGCCAATACTCAGAGTAAGAGAGAGCCCCCGTAACCCCAACCTTCTGGAACTGGGGGAGGCAAAAGTCTTGAAAACATGGTTCACAATGGTCCCAAGACTGGGGAAGGATAGCTCCAGAACTTTAATCTTTGGTATCACTGGAGCTGACTGGTTTTAAGAGGGAGGGGTCAGGTAACGTAAGGTAAGACCTGGGCAGTAAGAACGGAGCAATCTTGGGTTGAACACAGGTTCTGAAGCTCCCTTGTGACACTGTGAAGGTTTCTTAACCTAGAGAAGCACTAGTTTTGTTTCTGTGGGTTCCAAATAGTAGCAATGCCTTCTCTCTTATAATGATTAAATAAAGGAGCTAGTGCAATGTCTGGTGGGCTGAGCCTGTGATAAGAAACAGATTGTTCAAATAAATAATGCTCAACCACAACACTGTAAGGCTTGTTTTCTTGGTGGCTTCCTGTTCTGTAATATTCAGGGTCTCGAAGTTCTTTTCTTCTGAATACTTTGCCCTTATGTAGGTTCCTGCAATGCCTTGTATCCCACTACCAGAACAGGAAGAAGAGCCTCGTCCTGGCAATGACACTATAATCTCTCTTGTCGTTCAACTGGTGAAAAGTCACCACACAAAGAGGCTAGAAGTGATGTGTTTTGTCATGTTGTAACAGAATGCTTAAAATTAGGTCATTATTAATGAATAAAAAATTATTTCTCAAGAACACATTATCAGTAGCTTTTGAGGGACTGCTCCCTTCATCATCCTCCTCCTAGTGTAAGGCTGATGATCTGCTCCCTTCATCATCATCCTAGTGTAAGGCTGAGGATCTACTCCCTTCATCATCATCCTAGTGTAAGGCTGAGGATCTGCTCCCTTCATCATCCTCCTAGTGTAAGGCTGAGGATCTGCTCCCTTCATCATCCTCCTAGTGTAAGGCTGAGGATCTGCTCCCTTCATCATCCTCCTAGTGTAAGGCTGAGGGTCTGCTCCCTTCATCATCCTCCTAGTGTAAGGCTGAGGATCTGCTCCCTTCATCATCCTCCTAGTGTAAGGCTGAGGATCTGCTCCCTTCATCATCCTAGTGTAAGGCTGAGGATCTGCTCCCTTCATCATCCTCCTAGTGTAAGGCTGAGGATCTGCTCCCTTCATCATCATCCTAGTGTAAGGCTGAGGGTCTGCTCCCTTCATCATTATCCTAGTGTAAGGCTGAGGGTCTGCTCCCTTCATCATCCTCCTAGTGTAAGGCTGAGGATCTGCTCCCTTCATCATCCTCCTAGTGTAAGGCTGAGGGTCTGCTCCCTTCATCATCATCCTAGTGTAAGGCTGAGGGTCTGCTCCCTTCATCATCCTAGTGTAAGGCTGAGGATCTGCTCCTTTCATCATCATCCTAGTGTAAGGCTGAGGATCTGCTCCCTTCATCATCATCCTAGTGTAAGGCTGAGGATCTGCTCCCTTCATCATCCTAGTGTAAGGCTGAGGATCTGCTCCTTTCATCATCATCCTAGTGTAAGGCTGAGGATCTGCTCCCTTCATCATCCTCCTAGTGTAAGGCTGAGGGTCTGCTCCCTTCATCATCATCCTAGTGTAAGGCTGAGGATCTGCTCCCTTCATCATCATCCTAGTGTAAGGCTGAGGATCTGCTCCCTTCATCATTATCCTAGTGTAAGGCTGAGGGTCTGCTCCCTTCATCATCATCCTAGTGTAAGGCTGAGGGTCTGCTCCCTTCATCATCCTCCTAGTGTAAGGCTGAGGGTCTGCTCCCTTCATCATCATCCTAGTGTAAGGCTGAGGGTCTGCTCCCTTCATCATCATCCTAGTGTAAGGCTGAGGATCTGCTCCCTTCATCATTATCCTAGTGTAAGGCTGAGGGTCTGCTCCCTTCATCATCATCCTAGTGTAAGGCTGAGGGTCTGCTCCCTTCATCATCATCCTAGTGTAAGGCTGAGGGTCTGCTCCCTTCATCATCATCCTAGTGTAAGGCTGAGGGTCTGCTCCCTTCATCATCATCCTAGTGTAAGGCTGAGGATCTGCTCCCTTCATCATCCTCCTAGTGTAAGGCTGAGGATCTGCTCCCTTCATCATCCTCCTAGTGTAAGGCTGAGGGTCTGCTCCCTTCATCATCCTCCTAGTGTAAGGCTGAGGATCTGCTCCCTTCATCCTCCTAGTGTAAGGCTGAGGACTTGCTCCCTTCATCATCCTGTATTGTCCCTGGGTGTGAGGCTGAGGTCAAAGGGCAGAAGTGTTAGCCACTTCCTTCCTGAGGGTTCCAGTCTTGAAATGATAAACCCATGAAATATAAGGTGCCTCCGTACTTAGCCTTTCTCCACCACCCCAGTCTTAGAGATCTCGCTTCCATCACATGGACTTTGGTGAAGCACAACCCAACCACAGCAGTTGCTATTGCATGTCAATGGATTGACCAGATAAAGAGACCAATAAGTACACTAAGGACAAAACATTTAAAATTAAGAGTTCTTGTGCAGAGAATGATGAATTATGACTCAGAATGTTGGACTAGATGCCTGAGAGGACATCTGCTTGGGAGAGCCTTTGTGGCAAGGGGCACTGTGAGATTCCAAGCAGAAGCTTGAAACCCTGGGAGCCATTCTCACACAGTGATTGGCTTATTCCTAAATGCAATTAATTAATTGCAAGGAAGGGGATGCAACAATTGTATCTTGCCTGAGTCTCAAAATACTTGCCCCCCAGCTCTGTTTAAGTAATACAAGTGTGGTGACTAATCAGAATTTCCCAAAAGGTGTAGGTGTGACTACTTCATGGATGGCCCCTAAAACAGCAATTCAAAGATATTATTGATTCTGGCCTATGGATCAGACCTGATGTCAAATGCTTGTGTCATCTATAAAGTAGAATTGATAATAACACCTGTGTCTTAGAGCTCATGTGATGATTAAAATACGATTGCCAGACTGGGCGTAGTGTGCACATCTTTAGTCCCAGGACTTGGGGAGACAGAGGCAGGCAGATCTCTATGAGTTCAAGGCCAGCCTGGTCTACAAAGTGAGTCCAGGAAAGCCAGGGTTACAGGGGAAAACCCTGTCTCAGAAAATAAAACAAAACAAAAATAATAAAAAATTTTAAAAAACAAGACAAAAGAAAAAACCACACACACAACAACAACAGAACAAAAACAAAAAAACAAATGGTTGCCTCTGAGTATCAGTGAGAAGTTCTTTCCAAGATTTTTCTTGAATACCCAAATCTGAAGATACTCAAATGCCCTCTATAAATTGCTGTAGTATTTGCTTACAACTTATTCACATCCCCCCATATGTTCTCAGCTACCTCAAGACCACTTATAATATCTAGTACAGTGTGAACACTTGCCATATTGTATTTCTTAGGGACTAATGAAGACAAATTCTGTATCTATTCAGGACAGACCCAAGTTTAAACAATGTCTTCAATCTATGGTTGGCTTATTCGCTGGATGGCAGGGTAGTAGGCTCTCCCACCTGACTCGCCGACTTCCAAGGGCTTGCCACTGCTGCTGTTAGGGGCTTAGCTTAAATGTGCAAGCCCAAGGCATCCAGTGTTAAGATAAGAGCCACCACTGTTTTCCTCTGAGAAGAGTTCTTTCACTGTGCCCAGTACCTCCTAAATGAAACCCTCTCACCCCCATCCCCACCCCCACCTACAGTTCTGTCCAATTCTCTACTGAAGACAAACTCCCAGCAGCAAATCTCCCCCTTTTAGTGCCATCTGGCAGCACGAAAGTGTCTGCTACCCAACACACACTAGTGTATCCTTGGGGAAATATTTTGATTTATGTGTGCTGTGATACAGTCCACATATCAGGAACTGTGTTTCCCTATGTATGTCTTAAATTTGTGTTTTGGGCTTTACAAGACTTTGGAGTTCAAAACAAGCCACCTTCTGATGTATGCTACTTTATATTCAGTTCATGGTTTCTGCCTTCAAAGCAATTTAGGAATATCAACTAAATGTACAATCACGCACGTCCCCTTTTCAACTTACTCTGTTGGGTTTCGAAATGTCTACTATTTTCACATAGTAGTGATTTTCATTTATCTTCTCAGCCTTTAAACTTTTATATCATATTCATATGCAAACCCATTAAAGGTGAGTGAGAAAATAAAATATAGATGAAAAGTAACCGCATTTGTGTCTCGTGTGCAGTGCTGAGGATCTGAAAATATTTTGCTTGCTTGGAACATAGAGGTGCTTTATAGTTAAGTTTTATTCTCCTTGGCTTGGTGTCAAATCATTTACCTGACAGTGGATGATAATCTGATTATGAAAGGCCACAGTGCCAGGCCATGCTGTGCAATGCTATTTCTTTACGGAAATATGATTTATTATCACACAATTCTCAGAAGGTACCTTATCCAACCTGGGATGCCCCACAACATGACATGTGCCACTTCCTCAGGTAGACTGTGGGTAGCGGAGGAGAGCAGTGTGAAGTTCCATCAGGGAAGCCGGGTCCTACAGTGCCCATCCTAAAGGCGGCAAGAACCCATCCGAGAGGGACACAGACCAAAGCACAACGCTGTCTGTCAGACATGGTTTTGAGGATGGGTCCTGGGTAAAGTGTGGTGGGGATACAGGAATAGACAAAATAAGATCGATAGAGAACAGCCATGATGCAACCACAGATCATGATGGATGGGAGGAATAAAGCAGGTATCAAAGGCAATGTATAGGAAGACTGGAGGGGAAAGCTAGGAACCTCATGGTTGCAGAGTTAAAAGAATGTGCCAGATTTCCATGTATTCCACCACAGAAAAGCACCTGGGTCAGTAGCTTCCCTTGCCTGCCTCGAGGTTTGGAAATCATCTGCTCGTTTTTATTTTTATCTTTGTTTCCTGGCATGCAGCAGCTGCTCTCATCTTTTTACAATTGGTTTTTCAGTGTTTTCACTAGTGTGCAAGTCAGAGTCATGTGGCTACTGTCTAAGCCATTTGATCTGTGATTTTGTTGTGGTAGGTGTGGGAGACTGGTGCACAGTGTAGGTGCCAACAAATTGCAAATAGGTGACCACAACTGTATTCCAATAAACTTCTATTTCTAATATTGAAATTGACAGGTGGTTGGCACAAAAACTGATGGCCTGAGTTTGACACCAAGGACCCACGAGGTAGAAAGAGAGAACCAACTTACACAAAGTTGTCTCCTTACTTACACATGTTTTCTGTGATGTAAACACACACACACACACACACACACACACACACACACACACACACGTAATACAATGTTTTTAAAACACACACTAAATAAAAATGTAATTTTTAAAAAGAAAATTAGATATTATCTGATTTTCTTGTATCACATAATAGTTTTCATTTGACTTTTTTAAAAAACTTATTTGAAAAGGTAGAAACCATTCTAAATTAATCCAAAGCCGCCGAAAAAAAAATCAGCAATGAGTAAGATTTGACAGAAAAGCTTGCTTGCAATCCTCATGCCAGAGAGTAATGTGTGCTAGCAAATGTCCAGGGTTTGCCAGCTGTTGTCATGAGACCTGGCCCTCCATCTTCGTCTCCTCTTCACCGCGCTTCACTTCTGTGTACCGGAAGCAGCGCAGCCCACAGCACTGCCTAGGTTTTCCTCCCCCAACTCCTGCCTCACAGAATGGATCCAAGATTGCTCCCTGCTTCTCCCAAGGTCTCCTAATGCTGTTTGATCTCAGTAACAGCCCATTGGCAAGGCTCTCCACCATCGTGGCTCTTCCTGTGGGAAAGGGCTACATTCTGTTCACACCTGGAAGTTGGGTCTGCCCTCTTCATCTTTGTTTTTTTTTTGTCTAAACTCCCCGGCTGTAATTGGCTTCTGTGTGTCGTAGCCCATGGTGTTGGACTTATGGCCCTAGTCTTGTTTGCTGTTGTTGTTGTTTTTCCTTCTGTCTTCCATTGTCACTGGGCTCAAAGAAGGTTCTTTTCAAATTAAGTCCTTATATCTTTGATCCAAAGTAGCAAAATTCTTCTGCATAGGCAGGAAGCTTTTTGTTTTCTGTGTCCACACAGCACAGCTCAGGGCCCTGGCTAAAGCTAAGCAGCTTCTGAGTTACCTGTGTCCTCAGTTTGCCTACTGCGTGCTCGCACACTCCCTCATCCATGCTGCCTTGATCTCTTCTCCAAGTAGCCAGGCTACAAACAGCAGAAGCTTCCTACAGCCAACCTAAGCAGCACCTTTCAAAAAAAATACTTATTTTCTGGGTAAAAATGTTTGCCTGCAAGTCTGTACAGGGCACACACGAAGGACCATGCAGGTCTCCTGGAACTGGAGTTGCAGGCAGTTGTGAGCTGCCACGTGGGTGCTGAAATGAAAGCCGGGGCCTCTGCGAAGGCAGCCAGTGCTCTTAACCAGTGAGCCATCTCTCCAGCAGCTTTAGATCAGATTTGGGGCCATAGATGCTCAGCCTGTCTATTAACACTGTAAAGGAAACAAAAGCCAGTATTTCCAGTGTTCACATTTGCTGGGGTAGAGGGAAGTCTAAAGCCCTGTGTAGGGTGAGACATGTAGTCTGAGAGCCGCCAAAGCACAGATGGGGAAACGCCTGGGCTCTCTCTCCCGACCTAGCCCTCCCTCATGCTGGCCCCCAACACAAACACTTTCATATTATCTGTAAAGAATTCTAAGCTAAATTAAGAAGTAAATGTTTGACATTTGAGCTAATTTATACCTTTGCTTTACTCTTAGAGAAGTGTTTGTTTCTCTGATTGTCTCATAGTCCTACGACCTCCTGCTGCTAGCACCTGCCAAATGCTCATGAACATCTAGCCATGTTTTGTAAATGTTCCAACAAAATCCACTAAAAAATACACACACACACACACACACACACACACACACACACACACATATTGGTGTTCCAGATAAATATATTTTCCATAAGTAAGCATAGGATGAGAGTTGGGGAACAATTGATGTCACCTGCTGCTGTATAAGAGAAGACACTCAACACAGGAGATGAAGGGAGGGAGACAAGAACTCCAAGCAAACAGGAGCAGGGCAGACTGCACCCAGGTCGTGGTTGGCAAGGCCTGGTGAGATGAGGACAGCATCTGCAGACCCTGGGCCTAGCAGGCTGCTTGAGCAACACTGTCCCCAGCTGCCAGCTGCCAGCCGTCAATCCTGCCTTGAATGAGGGCTGGCTCACATTTGCCGAGAGGGAATGCAGCTGCACACAGACGGACATTCTTGGGGGCCCCATGGGGTCCGCGCCCTGAAAGCCTTGCTTTAACTGTTTATCCAGATGCAAAATTCCTATGATTATCGTTTTCGAATGAACTTTATTCAGTAACCTCGATCCTGGAAAACACTGTAATCAGTTTGTTATTAAGAATCTGTTGTAATTTAATGCTTCTTTCTTGGTTTATTCATTCCGAAAATTGGCCTAAATCTTTTATACTACATATACACTAAACAACTCATTTCTTAATGTAAACCAACCAAGAAACAAAACAAAAACGAACCTTCCCAAATGTGGTCTACACAATCTGTGCTCTGTGATAAGTAGTAAAACTACAGTCATGTTCTTTCCCTTAAATGCTAACTGTAAAATATAAACTCCTTTTTATTAGCACCAGATGTCAAAAACTCTTATTAAAACGTCATATTTTATTAAATAGCATCATTACTAGATTCACTGAACTAGTAAAGATGACTTTTTTTGCATTAGATTACGTGTCTGAAATTATGTATTACAACTCACGTTTCAAATATATATGTATCAAAATTTGTATTTGGAAACATATTTATACATCATAGGTCAAAACAAAAATACTCACATCCACAAAAGTAGATTTTCATATAACTCTTTGGGGGGGGTACTTTTTGTTTTGTTTTGTTTTTTGTTGTTGGTTTTTTTTGTTTGGTTGGTTTTTGGTTTTTGGTTTTTTGTTTTTGTTTTTGTTTTTAGAGACAGGGTTTCTCTGTGTAGTCTTGGCTGTCCTGGAGCCTGGAGTCACTTTGTAGACCAGGCTGACCTCGAACTCACAATGATTCGCTTGCCTCTGCCTCCTGCTGGGATTAAAGGTATGCGCCACCATGCCCGGCTTCATAAAACTCTTATATCAATGTTTATTGAGATGGTTCATAACAATGAAAATAAGTATCACACGTGTCAGATATATAAGAAACCAGGGAAATAAAAAAAAAATGAGGAGTAGATTTAAAGTGCATCCTGTGTCTCCTCCATCCTTTTGCAGAATTCCTGGACTTTGCTTTCATAGCACAGCTATTTGAGAAAAGCTGTCATATACCCAACCTCTTCTCTCCCACCAATTAAAAATGTCTCCAGGTTTTTTAAAATTTGTTCTGGGAAAGTATGGTTTCATTGCTAGGCAGAGCCTTCCCATAAAGCTAGGCTAGAAATATTTTGAACTCTAATTTAAGGTCAATAAAAAAAGTTTCAGTTCATTTAATAATAAGTATTATTACATTTACTTCATTAGCCATAGTCTAGTTGAAACTCTTTTTAAAGCAGGGCTTCTTAAAGCAAGTAATTAAAGCTTATAATATGTTGAAATGCTTTCTTCTCCACCATGTGTAATTTGTACATGATCTATTAGGTAGCCAATATTCAAACATTTTTTTCTTATATTTTCACAACAAAAGCCAGTCAATCTTAACTTAGTTGGGTCAAAGTCAATGTGTAATACTTACATATCTTACATTTGTCAACGGAAATGAGCTTCGTGGTGGTGAGATGCCACAGCCTTTCCCATGCTTAAGCTTTAAGAAGTTCAGCAGTATTAAATCAGACTTGCTGCTCACTGCAACCCACTCAGTTGGAACCAGCAGGTGGGGCCTGAGTAAAGGAGAGCACAAATAGTACAATGGCTCATGCGTTTGCCCAACATTTTGTTTACACTGGGATTTTATCTGCACTTTTGGTCTTAAAAGTTTATATGAGGGCATTAGGAACAAATGGGTCCTTTGTGTTTCATGAGCAGCAGGTGTTACTGCAGCTTTCTAGTTTGACCAGTACAATCGTAGTTAATATGTTTATTGGTTTGGTTTAAACACGATATGCCTGTGAGGCAGAGCTTCTCAGTAAAAATTTATATATATATATATATATATATATATATATATATATATATATATATATATATATATATACACACACACACAGTACTGCTCTCTGTTCTGATTTAGCATTGGGTACATATCAATATAATTTTTAATTTAGGCTTTTTGGTATTCATTATTTTATATGTATGAATGTTATGTCTGCATGTATGTCTGTGCATCCTATGCATCCAGTGCCTATGGAGACAAGAAAAGGGCATCAGACCCCCAAAACTGGAGATACAGATGGTTGTAAGCTGTCATGTGGGTGCTGGGAACTAAATCTGGCAGCCAGTGCTCTTAATCACTGAGCGATCTCTTTGGTTCCATATCAGGATAAATTTAACCTGAAGACCAACTGCGTTTTAATTCAGCCCCAGCACAAAGCACACGCTTAAGTTGTTTTTCATATTGGATTATGTGTGGACACGGATTTAGAATTACTGTGACTTTAGGTATTACAAAATGAAACACCTTCAGGGAGATTTTTACCAAGCGAGACAAGTGGCTTGTACAGAATTCAGTACTAATCAAGCAGGAAATGAGCCCACCCAAGTGTGGTCCCTACCATTTGTGGTCTTCGAGAAGCAACAAATGGCCTGTCACCATCTCTCCAGGAGAGGTGTTCTAACAGTTACTTACACAATTCCCATGATGCTGGTTCAGTAATTCTAGGATTCCTAACTCTGGTTTGGGCCATGTGCATGCTCTCACACACCCATGCAACAGAAAGACTGAGCCAAGCACAATGTGTATTTCTATGTGCTGAGTAACCCCTTGGGTATTTGATGTATTAATTTAAATACCCAGAGGCGTAGCCCACTGGTGGTATGGAGACAGGTCATCTTACACTAGTGGCCCCAGCAAAGAGCTGGCATCACCCTATACTCTGCTCCAAGCGGTAGCTTTGCTCATGTTTCCTTGTCTGATTCCAATCTCACAACTATCAGAGCTATATGAAATTATCAATACCTTTGGCGGAGTGAGACAGGGTTTCTCTGTGTAGCCTTGGCTGTCCTGGACTCACTTTGTAGACCAGGCTGGCCTCGAACTCACAGAGATCTGCCTGCCTCTACCTCCTGAGTGCTGGGATTAAAGGTGTGCGCCAGCGTGCCCGGCTTGGTGATCAGTATCTCTACTGGATACTCATAAGCACATTTAGAATATAGGATTCATGGGTTATTAGTTCTGGTTCTAATTAGCTTCTAGTGTGTAATTTGGATTTCTAGGTAGAGGTGCCTGAAATAGGATGTAGTAGAAAAGGTGGCTATAGGCTGTGCTGTTCAGTAAGGATTTTTTGTAGGAGTCCTATAAACATGAAATTCACCATCTTAGTAATTGAGAACAGATGCCCAGTGATGTTGTTGTGCTTATGTCACACCACCGTCCATCTCTGGGACTCCCTTCACCCGGCAGCATCTCCTCCAAACCCCTGAGATCTAGGGCTGTGAAGTGAAAATGGTGTTATAAATATGGCAATACACACATGCAAAAGTGATTGCTAAAATTTCTTCCCGGGTGGCAACATCAGCAATGTCTACCCCTCCTTCTAGGGTCCTAGGGACAAACTGAGGCATGAGTCAGCCAAGTTCATTCTGGGGGAACTATGGGTTTATCGGTGTTCCTTATGGAGCACAGGTGAGGGGCTACCTACAGGGGTGTGGTCATCCCCCTCACAACAGGCTGCCCCTAAGAAGCTTTTACCCGGAAAAGATGAAGGCTTCCTTATAGCTTCATACATGAAGCCCCTTCCCCTAGTCTTCCCTAGTATGTGCACACACACACACACACACACACACACACACACACACACACACACACACACATCCTAGCTGGTCCCCTAGTTGATTCGCAATTGAGGCAGAGTTGCATACAACTGTAGGGATGCTAGATACTCTGGTGGGGGCCTTGTGGCCCTCCCCTCCCCACCCCTCCATGAGAAGGTGTAAACAGTCAACAAGATCATACGGGATGAACTCCCAAGATGCTTTGCCCAGAGGCTACTCAGTCACCACAGAAGGTCATGCTCATCATCACATATGTGATGGCTTTAGAATTAACGTTTCATACATTTATTCTTCCTACCTTAACTTATATTAGAAATTAATCTTCTTATAACAACCTTCGGAAGTTATTGCATCAGTTACCACAGTTTTAAATATCTCCCACATATTTAAATTGTAGTAGTGCTTTTCAGGGTTTGGTTTTGGTTTTTTTAGGGATACTGATTGTGACTGTTTTAAATTGTATGTTTCTCATCATGGTACTTTATGTTTATTATGTGTACATAGCTATATAAATGTGTTTGTATAATCTATGTGCCATCCCCCACCCCTTATTTCTTTTCTTTCTATACATTTTTGAAAGTACAGAAACTTATAATGTGGTTCAGGCTGACCTTGAACCAATGATCTTTCTGCTTCAACTTCCAGAGTGCCTGATTAGAGACCTGTGTCACCATGCTCAGCCAAAGTCTCTGCACCTTTAAAAGAAATAGTCAATGTTTGGGACAAAATTATACTTAGCGAAACATATGCCAACTATTTTGGCTTTCCAGGCAATCCTATTTCACCTTGGTTGCACTGATTTATTTAGAAATCAAGCAGTCTGACTAGATTCTCCAATTTTTGTCAAACATATTATTTTCATTATTAGCATATGTACTCTTTAACTCTCTATCAAGATATGGTTGAGGAGGGGCTAGAGAGATGGCTCAGAGGTTAAAAGCACTGGCTATTCTTTCAGAGGTCCTGAGTTCAATTTCCAGCAACCACATGGTGGCTCACAACCATCTATAATGTGATCTAATGCCCTCTTCTGGTGTGCAGGTGTACGTGCAGGTAGAGCACTGTATACATAATAAATAAATAAATTTTTTTTTAAAAGATATGGTTGAGGAAGCCCAGAGATGGAATGCTAACAGGCTTCCTAGAGTAAATGAAATCAGGCCTGGAGCGATAGCTCAGAGCTTAAGAGCACTGGTTGCTCTTGCAGAGAATCTGGGTTCCGTTAAGAGCACCCATATGGTGGCTTATATATAACTGCCTGTAACTCCAGTTCTCAGCATCTTCTGGCCTCTGTGGGCACTGCATGCGTATGGTACAGAGATGCACACACAATCTTTTAAAAATTAAAGTAAATGAAATCAACCCATTAAAAGAACTCAGGAAATGGAAGCCATCAAGAAAATGACAAGGAACAGTCATCGAGGTAGAAAACACAGCAGGGACAGAGTAGAGGCAAAGAAGCCATGGGGTTATCTTTCTTAAGGAACAGGGGTGGGAGTGGGGTGTCAGTAGTCTATCCTGTCTCTTGTGAAATGCAGAGCACAGACAGGATTTCGTGATGACAGGCTTTTGGTGACATCGGGCAAAGAAGTAGCAAACAGAACTAGAATCAGTTTTCTTCTCAGTTACTAAAGCGACAAACAGGATTATGCAAATCCTTACTCAAGCTATAGAAAAATAAGCTAAATACATCTCCCCCTGAACAAGTGAGATGCGTGGATGCTAACGTAATGTAAGAGCAATGCTCCAGTCAACTTTGCAGTCTTATTTCAGGAGGCGGTTTGATACTTATTTTGCTATCTGATTTTTGTTTGTCGTTTCAAATTTGAGTTTTCTTTTTATAAAATGAGCACAATTTTGAGATATTAAGAGAGTTGCAATTTTCTTTTACAGGTGCTCTCTGACAGAGAAAGCAAAGAAAGAGAAGGTAAGAGCCCTTAAGGGACTGTTTTTTGTCTTTATAAATGCTGTTCAAAGAGCGGCTGGGCTAGCCGCTGTAACTGAGGCATGCGCTGAGTCTTGGGCACTGCTGATAGAAGGCGGGTGAGCATGGGATGGTGTTGAATCAGGATGCGTTTCACATCTTGGACACTGGCTCAGTTCACTTTGTCTTCCTCTAGCCCACGTGCCACTGTGATCCCTGTTGACCACCACTTGGTAGGGTTAGTCACACAGAAAGGAAGCGCTTTGTATAACTAGCCATTATCCTGAAAGACACGCTATAGACTAAGGATTATTTTAAAACAATTGTGCAAACAGAGAAAGAAAGGCTCTCTCAAGAATGTGGCATGTACAAGGGTGAAAACGGTTATTCATGTGGTGTTTGTACTGGAAATAGTCTTGTGTGAATCCAAACACTCCATCTTCTCATATTAGTGACATGGAAGTCTCATATTAATGACATGGACGTCTCATATTAATGACATGGTAAAGGGATGGCCATGCCTTTCTGGTCACTGCTTCTCCCTACCTTCCGGCAGCTCTTGGTTTCCTCTTGCTTTGGGTAGTTATTGCAGATGTCCCATTAGTCTTTCTCTAACATGTTCATTTATGTTCATACATGAAAAAATAGCATTCTAGAATCCACCGTGCTCGTTCCTCATTCATCCAGATTATAGTTCTAGGTTGCGTGTGAAAGTAAACTCCTCTGAGATTTTATTACCAAAGTATGATTTTAAAATAATCATGTCAATTAATCCTATAACATAGTTCTCTAGTAGGTAAACACAGGTATTTTTACTTTCATATGCTCGTTTTTCTATTATCATCCTCTGACAACCAATTTTAGCTCTATATTCAAATACTCCCACTTCAGTTCTTGTTACAAATAACATCAATCTAATGCCTAGGCCATTCTCCCCAGCCTATGATTTTACATTTCAGTTACCTGTGGTCAGTCTCAATTTGACACTATTACATGAGAAATTCCAGGACCAAATGTTTGTGTGTTTTGAACCATACACAGTTCTGAGTTGTAAGATGATCCCTTGTGTGTCACTACACTCTGGCTAAATTGTGGGTCATTATTTTGTCCTCTGTAACCACACTGTATACACTACCCTCTTAGTAGCTTCCTCAGTCATCAGCTTAATGGCCAGGGTATTGTAGCATTTGTGTTCACATAACCATAATTTTCCTTAATGGTGCCCAAATATCATTCGGTAACGTCAGCCACTTTACTATAGCATACTGTTACAACTGTTGTATTTTATCATTACCCGTTACTATTAATCTCTCATTGTGTCTTCTTGTCAAATTAAGCTTTGTCATTGTTCTGGGCATATAGGGGACATGACTTATAGAGCATTGGACACCATCCATGATTTCAATCAGTTATTGGTCTTAGGTCATCTCATTCCCCCAAATGGGGTACCATGGTGTCACCTGATGCTTTTCTGGCTCCCAGGAACTCTCTTTGCTAAACTGCCAGACAAAGTAAGTGGCTGGAACCTTACCAGGAAGGGTCATCAGAGGCTGTGCGGGGCACACAGCTTCCCCACTGAAACCACCATGCTGAATCCGTTCCTTCCATCCTGTGAAATA
The DNA here is from genome assembly GCF_964271855.1 of Acomys minous. Taxonomy (NCBI): domain Eukaryota; kingdom Metazoa; phylum Chordata; class Mammalia; order Rodentia; family Muridae; genus Acomys; species Acomys minous. The sequence continues at coordinate 53,884,604 of NC_140498.1, forward strand.
GCTTTCCACCAAGAGTACATTCTCATATTTGTACCGGGTTTTAAGCCGTGTTTAACCCTCTGCCACTGGTCAGCTAAGAAGGAAACAGGAAAAGCTCTCTTTTAAAGTCGGGTGATGTCACAACATCAAGTTTCAGCAGCAGCAGCAGCAGCAGCAGCAGCAGCAACAGAAGAAAGCTTTGTGCTCATCTCTCTTGGTGACATCTTAACCTGGATCCAAAGATGCTTCACTCCAGAAATGCCTGAATGGACAGCCCGGAGGCTTTTAAACACTCTTCTGGAAATTTCATAACAAGAATGAGACATATCTTTCTTTATATCTTAAGCAATTCCGCCTGTTACAGTAGGCTTTGAACTTTTTCAAATCTACTTTATTTGGGATTCTTTAATGCTTATACCTCCCTTCCAACCCACCTACATTAGACAGGAGAGAAAAGAGGTTAATGGGAACAGGAGAAGTGGACCTTTAGCGATTCCACTGGCATAGTCAACAGGATTCCAGCAAACCCATTAAACAACAAACCAGCAATTCAGCAAAGATGACTGCAACAGCAGCCACTGGAACCCAGAGCAGCAGCCAGAACCCAGGACCTTGAAGCATTCACTGGAGCAGCTCTCTCTAGGAGCACGTCAAAGTGGAGTGATGAACAGCCAAGACCCAAACCCCACTCTTGTTTTGGAGATAGACACACACACACACACACACACACACACACACACACACACACACACACACACACACATATTCTCAGATTCTGTGCTAGGATGTTTATCAGTTGGCAAAGACCATGCCAGTTCCTTTTCCAGTGGACAAACATCACCTGTTCTCTCACAAGTTTTCAGTGGAAAAAACACAGCGCACCCTTACACAAGTCTATTTCACACCCCACTCTTGGAATCAAAACAAAACCATGTTTGCGTCCACTACATGTTACTATTTTTCATCCTGCAAAGTAATTCAGCAGTGACTAGAACCCACTGAAGCATCTACAGGGTGGCCCTGACACGGAGGGACAGTCCCAGGTGAGATGTAGGAGCCTCTGCATTTGTAGTAGCATGTATGGGGCTTAGTCTGATAAAAATCTAAATATTTTAGCGACTTAACCATGAAGCCATTTGTTGCTTCATTTGGAAGAGGAATGATGAATATTCAAGAAAGCCAACAAATAAATATTGGAGTAAGAAATGTGGGTGAACAATGTCTGAGGATTTGTGCACATTTAAATCAAACAAGAATTTTTAGGGCTGGAGAGATGGCACAGAGGTTAAGGGCACTGACTGCTCCTCTAGAGGTCCTGAGTTCAATTCCCAACAACCACATGGTGGCTCACAACCATCTATAATGTGATCTAATGCCCAGTGGGCGTGTGCACAGCACTGTGTTCATAATAAATAAATAAATAAGTAAATAAATCTTTAAAATAAATAAATAAATAAATAATTTTGAAAAAAAGAATTTTTAAATCCCACTCAAATTCCCAAATATACAAAGTTCCAAGATGTTTTTTTTTAATTACCATTTTCCTCATCTTTTACGCTTATCTGTTACAATAAATTATTCCTAAATTCATCTTGATGGGCATTCCTTCTTGCTGTTTCTAAAAAGAGAAGTCAGTTCCTTTTATTCAGATTTGGCTCTTCCTTTGTTGTTTCTCGGTGAGTGTGTTCAGAATCCTTTCTCTTCTGGTTTCCACCTGTGATGTGGTCCCCTGTGACATGACGTGGTCATCAGATGTGAGTATGGCCATGGCCAAAGGGTGTGATTCCGTCTCCATCCCACTTTTGTCCTTATAGAGTGACACCTGCTGGATCCCCCCCCACCCCCCTATATTTCAAAGCTGCCTCATTCGTGTTTCCTCTGGTCTTCTTCTCTGGCTAGTGGTGAGGGAGGAGCAACGTGCAGGAGCGATCTGAGACAGACAGCATGGGTAACCCAGCAGTCTGCAAGCCAGTCATGCACTGCCTCCCCCGACAGGGTGCACATGCGGGAGGACACCACAAAACATCCTTTTCTGACCCCATAACTATCCTCATGAACGGGAAGTCCACAGCTTTGTGATGGAACCACGCTGTACTGTGGCAATTGTGTGTAGATTGCTTCATCTTATACCTGCCATGCTGTGCTGTAGCAATTGTATGTAGATTGCCTCATCTTATACCTGCCATGCAGTAGGTTTTGTTAGAGAAAATCTAGAAACGAATGGTCCAATCAATATGAGCAAAAAACATGACTACGGGATGTACTGAGCTAGAATTTGTGACAAGCACCTAAGCCCAAGTATCTTCCTATCTTTTTTTCCACTGCAACTTGTAACTATGATTCCATCTTACATCTTTAAGTGTTCATTGAGCATCTACTATGTCCCTGGCCCTGTGCCGAACACCGGCAGTCTAAAGGTAAATAAGATAAAAATCATTCTTCCCTGCAAATTCCTTCAGTGAAACCAGAAGTTTTCAGTAGAGCCATGACTCTTTAGATTAGCGTAGCACAATTTTTTAAACTGTAATTTTCTTGCGGCTATGCAAAGAGAGAAATTATGTTCTGTGACCCTCTACCCAAATGGGCCACAGCAAAGAAAGTCATAAACTGCGCTAGCAGGAGTCTTGTCATGTCTGATTAGAATGAGATTGACTCTGTCTTGAAATCCAAGAGCCGCGTGAGGGTTCCGAGCTTGCCAGGTCAGGTTAAAAAATACAGCTTCCTCCGTGTTTGAGTCTGTTTGTTCTGAGTGGCTTAGCTGTTGCCCCGGGAACCTTCCAACTTAAATGTGGACCGAAGAAAGGAGGGTTTTTTCTATCCACCATCCCTGCACCCTGAAGTCAGAATCCACTATCCTCAAGGCTCTAGAGAGTCCTGTGGAGGACAGGACAGAGGAAGACACTCAGAAAAGACCAAATTTATATTGTACCTCAAAATCTCCAGTGACTCTTGCATTACTGTTCCCTTTGCCTCACACGCTTGTCCCTTACTCGTTTTTTTTTTTATTATTATTTTATTTACCTATCTATTTATTTGTTTTACATCTGGTCTGCAGTATCCCTTCCCTCCTCCCAGCCTCCCACCCACCCACCTCCCCTCCCGTTCTCAACTCCCCCACTTCTTTTCAGAACAGAGGAGACCTCCCAAGGAGGTCCAGCCTTGGCATATCAAGTTGCAGTAACTAGGTGCACCTTCTCCTATTAAGGCTAGATGAGGCAGCCCAGCAGAAGGAAAGGGATGCACAGCCAGGTAACAGCATCAGAGACAGCCCCTGCTCGCACCGTCAGGAGTCCCACAGGCGGTTCAATATCTGTGACCCACTGTGGACCCCAGGTTAGTTGAATTTGTAGTTTTCTCGCTGTGTTCTTGACCGCTCTGGCTCCTGCAATCCTTCCACCTGTCTTCTGCCGGATTCCCCGAGCTCCGAGTAACGTTTGGCTGTGGATCTCTACATCTGTTTCCATCAGTTGCTGGGTGAAGCCTTTCTGGTGACGGTTATGCTAGAGTCCCATCTGCAAGTGTAGCAGTCTTCACACAGAAGGACTGCCTCCTTCCCATGAAGCCCCAGTGCTCCAGCTCCGGCTGAAGAGGACTGCTCCTCCGCTGCATGAACTCTGGTCTCCTTTGGAGAACCTGTCATAAACTGAAATTACATTTTTCCTCTCCCTCTCTTCCCTTCCCTTCCCTTCCCCCTCCTCCATGCCTTTCTTCTCTGTTCCTCTTCCCTTCCTCACTCCTTATTTCCTGTCCCTCTCTTCCTACCCCCATTCTTTCCTTCTTCCCCTCCCTGCTCCCTTTGCACGAGAGTCCATATATTTGCCATTTTATCCCTTAAGCCCAACAGACAGCTGCTGCACAGTAGGGTCTCAAAAAAACATTTGCTGATTTTTTTTCATATTGATACAGTATTTTTTTTTTTGCCCTCAAGAAAAGTGTATTCACAAAATTATGGAGTAGATGCTGTAATAAATAATTCAGTCAAATAATATAAACAAAAAAGAACTTTTTTTTCCCCTTAAGAGGTTCATAGCTAATGGAGAGAGACTGCAGACGCTGATGCACGGAGGGGTGAAGCGCATACAGACTTTCTGCTGCAGTTTACAATGTGAACATGACAACCGCACAGGCAGGATTCTTAATGTCAAGGGAACATTGTTGCCGTGATGACAGTTAAGGAGCTCTTACTACATGTCCCTTTTAACTGTTGGTAAAGGGCTGAGGACATGGTCCACTGGCAAAGTGCTTAGGTCCCCAACACCTATGCAGAAAAAAAGAATCCAGGCTTAATGGCACAGTTGTAACCCAGCACGGGGACGCAAAGACGAGAGGGGCCTGGGGACTTGCTGGCCAGCTATTCCAGCAGCATCAGTGAGCTTTGGGTCCAGTAAGAGGCCTCAGAAAATAAGCTAGGATGGTACCATGCATACCTGATGCCCTAAACCAGGTATTTATACCATACCTCTTAGGCTTGTGGAGCACTGCAAAAGAGGGGCCAGGAAGTAAGAGTTAGAAAATAGGGAGGAGGGTTGCAAAAAACCGCCATCTTCTGGGTATGGCATAGCAAGCCATGGCAGTCAAAAGCTCTCACCAACTGTGAGTGGCTATCCTGGGTCTGCACAGGAGAGGGCCTCCCAACAACCAGCATGAAGCTGGAGTATAGAAAGCATACTCTCAAAAAAGTTCTACTGATAGATTCAGAGAAAGGAGGAGTTCTTGCCTTCCATTGACCTGCTGGTTGAGCCCAGCAGGCTCCAATGGATAGTCTGAAACCAGTGGTCACACAGATGACCTAAGTGGCTCACAAAACCAAACCAAAGTCATGAATGTGGGAAAGGAGCAGCTAGGGAAGAGAAGGGGGTTGATTGGGGTAGGAGAGAGATGAGTGAAGGTGGAGGGTAGAGTGACCAGAATTATATATATACATACATGTGTGTGTGTCCACGTCCGTGTGGGTTTATCTGTACACACACACGTGTGTGTGTAAAATGTATGTATTTAAACTCAACAAAACACTACAACTTAATTGGAAAAAAGTCACCTCCCCCAAAGATGAAAGGTGGAAAGTGGAAAGTGACCAATGAAAACACCTGTCATCAACCTCTAGCCTCCATATGAACACACACACACACACACACACACACACACACACACACACAAACACTGAGTACTATCAGGGCTACCCATAGGTACATGACGTGGAGCCATTCGCTGGGAAATGGGCTACTTCCAGTAGCCATTCAATCCCCATCAAGTCCCTGTAAAATGAAATTAATTAATCAATAATTTTTCTTTAACTCAGCTAGTTCCCAAATAATTGACACAGAGATACAATGACTTATTTAATTTGCCTAAAAGCACAATTAGTCGGCATTATATTCCATTTTAATCCTCTATGGTAATCTAGCTCCCTCCCAGCCAAAATCCCTATAATACTTGAGTTCATGGCCTTCTGCGCTCCAGCTGCAATCTCATGGTGTCCTCTCCACACCCCCACCCTCCCCCACCCCCCCACCCCCCGTGACCAAATCCCTCTGTCCTGTTTGTCTCCTCCCTTCGATCAGAAGTCCCACCTATTCTCTCTATTGCCCAGTACTGGCTGGCCACCTTTTATCAGCAAAACAGCGAATAAATGGTCAACAATGTTTACAGAAACTGGAGACAGGAGATTTTAGATTAAAAATGCCATGTCTGGGTTGAAACCAGATAGTGGGGTAGAGAAACCAGCATATGAATGTAAACTTCACACCGTGCACAATAACATTACGCCAACAACACCCCTCCCCCAACACACACACACACACACACACACACACACACACACACACACATACTTACTCTTCCTCCTCCACCAACTGCAACTGCCAATTGTCCCTCAATTAGAGGTGGGGACTCAGGAGCTCCTGGCCATACATTCCCCCCCCCCTTTTTTTTAAATACACTCTTCATTTTGATTGATACTCTGCCTCTAGGTTCTTCATCCCCAACCCCATGCCTTCAATGCACCCTCCCCTGCTCCTCCACAACGGCCTGTTTCTATTTGTTCACCTCCATATGTGCTCCAAGTTAAACACAAAGAACAAAACGAACAGAGCTAGGACGCATGTCCGGGAAAGAACAAGCAGTGTTTGTCTTTCTGGGCCTGGGTGACCCCTCTCAGCTGATAAGCTCCCGATTTGTTCACTTACTTGCAGTTTTTATTATTCTTTATAGTTGAGTGATACCGCATTGTATGCCCTTTTCAGTTGGTAGACATCAGGATTTACTGGCAGCCTCTCTCTGTAATGCAAAATGTTATCTTTGTACATTACATTTGCTAATACAGAACTAAACCCCCAAAATGTGCTTTTCAGAGGGCGGGAACACATGGGCCGTAGAGGTGGAGGCTTGCGTTTGAATCTTGGCTCGTGTCACCTATGGTCAAGTCTTGATCAAGGACAAGCCACTGATAAGTTTAACCTTCATTACTCAGTATGAACGCTGAGTAACAACTGCCCTACTTGGTGTATTTGTTACATGGGTCAAATGAGGTGACAAATGGAAAATACTAAGACAGCGCCTGCACTTGGTGGATACGTGGAACTGTCATGGGCGCTAGACGAAGCTTTCATCACTGCCTCCTGGACCACTTTCAACGTCTGAGTATGGAATCATGCATGATAAAGCATTTTAAGTGTGGCTACATCACCCTTAATGCAAAGGGAAGACATCAAAGCTCATTCTTTATGGGTAATTTGGGTAAATCCCCTCGTGTCTTCACATATAAAATGTGAAAATGTTTCATTTCGGTGACATAAGTGTTTCATACGACTCCTTCATGTTAATACTGTTCACAAGGAGCCGCATAATAAGAGCATATCCGCTGATGTTTGAAATTAATTTACAACCGGTGAAGACATACCTCTAATATAATAAGTGAAATAAAAATGGGCATGCCTATGATTACATTTAATTTAATATGCAAGTGTCTCCACCTTAGGAGATACAATGAAGTGATCTGGTGCGTGGAATGACTAGTTTGCACTCAGAAGAAGTAAGATTATAAGAGAAGGCAGGGAGAGGGATGGGAAGGAGAGTGAGTGACTTGGAAGGAAACAAGAATTGGGAAGAAGACGTGAGATAAGTGTGTAAGTTTGCGACAGAGAGTAGAAGAAAAGAACCGTGACTGAAGACTATACAGATGGTAAGACGAGAAAGTAGAAATAGCTCCTCTTCCTACAGATGGATCAGACTTTTGCGTGTGTGAGCGTTAATCTCCTGCATTATAACATAAACAGGGAAGGAGAAGGCATATCTCAGTCTTCAAATTCTACTGAGTATTTAAAGACACCAGCGGTCATTGCCTTCCGTGGGCAATAAAGTATATTGAAGTTGGGCTATAAAGGAAACTCTACAACAAAAATGGAGAGAAAAATTGGATAACTGAAAACTGAGCAATGGGAACCGTTCAGGACCACCCAGATAACCCAGTTATCAATAGATGGCTTAAACATTGATTATCATATCAAAGAGTTAATTTAAAAATGATTTAACAAGAATACAAATATTTAAACGTGATAAAAAAGAGCAATTACCAAGCCAATATAGGTTAATTCTGACATGCTAACCAGCAGTCCAATACCAAAGTGCCTTCATCCTTGGTGGTGTGTTCTCCAGCGAGGGGAAGCCACCACACAAAGTAACAAGACTCTACAGGCTTCCCACAATCTAGAGGACAGCACCATTGCTGGAAATTGTAGAAAATTATGTGTGCAGAGCGGGATTAGACTCTAGTGCTGGGGGAGCTCAGAGACAACTACAAAGCAGGGATTTGGTGTTGGATTTGTTTGTTTGTTGGTTGGTTGGTTGTTTTCTGAGACAGGGTTTCTATGTGTGTAGCCTTGGCTGTCCTAGACTCCCTTTGTAGACCAGGCTGACCCCAAACTCACAGAGATCCACCTGCCTCTGCCTCCAGAGTGCTGGATTAAAGGCTTGCACCACCACACCAGGCTTACAAAGCAAGGAATTTGGAAACTGTAGGGAATGTACTCTGTTCACTGTGCAGTCCGAGGTTTCGAGTCAGGGAAACAGATCCTGATCATCACAGTAAGAGTCCTCCCTGTTTCCCACATGTGCTTATTCAGGAGGCTCTCCAGTGAGAATCAGTGAGTGAGAGTGGATGGCACCCCAGATGTTGGCAGTTTTCCACACCTGTTCCCCAGTGAGACAGTATGGCTTAACATGTGGTCACTCCTCGAATAGGTCTTGGCACATATTTTCTTCACGCTCCTGCATCTGTGTGCTGCCTACCTTGATGTTCCTTTGGACAATAAGTTCATAAATAGCAACACTCCTCCATTTACAGAGGGCAGCCTCCAAGACCATCTGTGGGTTCCTGAAACAGTGGACAACACTGAGCCCACTAAACCATGTTTTCTCCTATATATAAATACTTTAATAAATTTTGCTAGATAAATTAAGTACAGAGATTTAAGACAATTACAAGACATAGAATATGGAAATTATAATAATACAGTATTATAAAAGTTGACTATGGCTCCTCTTGCAGAGGGCCTCCAGTGAATGTTTGCATCACTGTTAGTCTTTGCACTCTGGAGTTGAGTGTGGATGTTTGAAACTGAAGACAATGAGATCTCAGATGAGGAGGGTCTACTGTCTGGTAGGATTTGGGTTTGGGTTTTATTTTGCTTTTTGATCTTTAACCAAGATCTTCACATTGACATCACAAATTTTGTTTTTCATTTAAGAGTTTCGATGAAGTTGACAACCTCCCAGTATGTATTATCAATTCTAGAAGTCACATGAAAATCAACACACCACTTAGAAACCACATCTCAAATCAGCAGACTCTTGGGTCGCGGGGGGGGGGGGGGGACATCTTTAAGATTCATCTTGCAACTGGGGGAGCAAGCCATATTGTCCTCTGGCAGAAAATCCCCCCATGCAAGCTTGTCAGGGTGTGTCTACTTTAAGTAACATTGCAAGGTTTCTCAAAGGTATGACAGCACTTCCTAATTAGACAAAATGAAAACGAACCACTACAAGTAAAAACACATCTGTATCATGCTGCTTTTGGCCTTTTTTTCATTATTTGATGAACAACTCCACAATCCCCACCAGCAACAGACGAAGCCCAGAACCTTCACCCAACAGCACAGTGTACCTGCCAACTCTTGAGTTCCATCCCTACTACTGCAAAACAAAGAAGCACTGGGAAGCAATCTATTAAGGACACTGAAGAGGCTGCTCATGATTCACCATCCCCACACTTGTCACTCAAAGAAGACACAGGAGATGCTGTCCTTTCCAGGGGAGCCCCACTTGGCCAATTAAAATCATTTCACTTGCAGAGTCAGCAGTGGCGGCAGTGCACGCCTTTGGTCCCTGCCCTCGGGAGGCAGAGGCAGGAGGATCTCTGCGAGTTTGAGGCCAGTCTAGCCCTCAAAGTGAGTTGCAGTACAGCCAGGACTACACAGAGAAACCCTGACTGGAAGGAAGGAAGGAAGGAAGGAAGGGAGGGAGGGAGGAAGGAAGGAAGGAAAGAAGGAAGGAAGGGGAAAAATTCACTTTCAGGATCAAAGTTTGACATGTCCAGAGCAGAAGAGATCAAGCACAATGCTGTCCACAGAATACCTTGCATAGACCTTAGGGTGCACAGGTGTTTACCAGATTGGTTCTATTATTATTATTATTATTATTATTATTATTATTATTATTATTATCATCATCATCATCATCATCATCATCATCATCATCATCATTTTCTGGTTTTCATCTCATGGTCGGGAAAAAGCATCACCCTTGAGAGCAGCCCAAATGCTACCCAGAAGACCTTTGAGAAATCAGAAGGAGCATTGTCTAGAGCAGTGGTTCTCAACCCACCTAATGATGGGATCCCATGTTGTGGTAACCACCAACCATATCATTCTTTTCACTGTTATTCACAACTGTAATTTTGTTGCTGTTAAAAAGCATCCTGGAAATACTTTTAGAGATAGTGGTTTGCCAGAGGGGTTGTGACCCACAGCTTGAGAACTGCCGTTCCAGACAGACATAGGAGCAGCCATAGCTGGTGAGCAAGGGAGCATGGGCGTCAGCTGTGAGAGTATCGCACTGAGTCCAGTCTGGATGAAGCATTTTTACAAAACAAACTTGTTGATGTGTAATCCACATGCTGTATAATCCACCCATTTACTCTATGTAAGTTTTTCTGGAACCACAGGTTGGTACACCCATAACTCAACTTTAAAATGTTTTCATACCACAAAAAGAGACCTCTTACACCGGAAATCAGTCCTAATACCTACCCCATGGACAATGGTGTGTCTCTTTGGACATCCCGTTCTAAACATTTTGCGTGCTGTGATCACTCTCTGTATTCTGTCTGGGTTTTTGTTTCTAAATGATACTTTGTCGACTGTGGTGAGGCTGGTTTTCAGTCTATAAATGCTTGGACTGCTCTCACTTTTAGCTATTGTAAATCATGACAACTTGTTTTTGGAAACTTTTTTCTTTTAACTTCTTGTGTGCATACACTTGGTTTTCTGGGTCTCTGATCAACATTTCATTGAAGAACCAGACAACTTTCCAAAGTGACTGAGTCACTTAAAATTCTCATAATTGGTGTGGGGGGGTATCTGTTTCTCTACATCCTCACCAGTAAAAATACTTACTATGTTTTTATTACTACAATTTGAGAGGATATAAAGTAGTACATTTTACATACATTGTTCTGATTACTAATGACACAAAACTTTTTTCATATGTCTTTTGGCCACAATATATCTTCCTAAAATGTCTGCCTAGATCCTATTTAGAGTTTCTGGATATCCTGGGCTATACAGAGAGACTACAACTCAAAAACAAACAAACAAACAAATAAAATACAGGACATTTTAAATTTTCATTATCTTTTTAAAATATTGAGTAATATCAGTGTTAAATACTCTTGTATATAATTCCCTTCAAGTTTGTGGTTTATAAATATTTTCTTCCATCCATTGGGTTATATCTTTCACTTTCTAGGTGGTATCTTTTGAAGTACAAATTTATTAATTTTTAACAAAATTTAAATTATATGTATTTTTTCCTGCTGCCTATAGTTATGTCCTTTTGTTGTTTGTTTGTTTGTTTGTTAGAGTGTGATGTAGCTTACACTGGCCTTAAATTCACTATGTAGATATGATAGTCTGAACCCCTGGTACTCCTGCCTCTATCCAAGCTCAAGCACTATAGGGATATGCTACTAGATCCTGTTTTATGTGGCACTGGGCTTCAAACTGGGGCTTTATGCACCAGTGCAGCCTCAGCTCCAGCTCCTGGCATTATGTCTGAGAAGGCGTCATAAGCCAGCGTCCAAAAACTTGGTAGTAGGTTTTCTTCTTAGAGATCTGTGGCTCTAACACGTCCATTCTGATGTGTGTTTCTTCCACATTTGGGTGGCTCCTTACTGGAAATAATAATTGCATTCATCTCAGTGTATTTAAATATATAATTAGATCTAGATGGCCACTTACTATCAGACATGAAATATTAATCTTTCTCTTTCTCTCGTTACCCTCTCTTGCTCCCACTCCTTTAGGCTTTTTCCTCCCTCCCCCAGTATCTGCCATGGTGTGTGTGCATGTGTATTCGTGCATGTGTGCATGTGTGTTTATGTGTGTTCTGCATTTGAGAGAAAAATGCAATACTTGTTTTTCTGTGTTTGTTTCATTTCACTTAATAATGATCTTCAGTTTCACCCATTTCTCTGAAAGAAAAAGAAGACATAATTTCATTCTTCTTATTATTGGAAAAAAACTTCATTAGGGGTTTTCTCAATCCCTTCATCTGCCGATGGGCATCTCAGTGGCCTCAGTAGACATGAGTGAGCAAGTGCCTATGGTATGCACACTTAGAAGGCTCTGGGATTCTACACCCAGGAGTGGTGTAGCTGAGATGTGGTGGATCCCCATCGGAGGGAGGGAAGGTTACAAGTGAGGGAGGGAAATCAGACATAGGAATTTGCAGGAGGTGGGCATGCAGACGCAATGATATACATTTGTGAACATGTCGAGATGAAACGCGAGCACTAAGCAGGGAACCCACCTTTTGAAGACCCAGTTTCCCCTCTTGAGAGAACTGGCAGCCTGGTTAAAACATAGCCATCCCCTGCTTCACTCAGATGCCCTCACCTTCCAAGCTGCATTCTCTTTGTCAGCCACGTGCGCATGTGTACTTTGTTGTGTGCTCTCTGTCTGCAGAGTCTTCCAAAGCCCCCATCATCCTTAGGCCTGGTCAGATGGAACCTGCTATGTCTGATCCCAGAGGCTTTCTCGTTGACACACCATATCATTTCTGTGAACAGTCTCATCTTCTCGCTAGGTTGTTCCTCTGCTTTCTTCCCCCCCCCCTTCTGCCCCCTCCCCCCCACCCTGCCCTACATTCTAGTCTTTTGCTCCCATCACAATGTCTCTCCAATAGGTGGCTAATACTATGGATATGAATCTGTGGCACTGAGTTAGTGACAGTGGCCTTGGCTCAGAATTGTAAGGGCTCTAAGCAGTCCATAAAGACTCCCCCATACAAACAAACAAACAAAAACAAGCATTCAATAAATAGGAAATTTAATCTGAATGAAAACTGAAGCCCATGGCAATATGTGTTTTGTTTGGTTTTTTTGTTTGTTTGTTTGTTTGTTTGTTTTCTGATACATGTCCTGTGGATTTACCACTGCTGTAGCTTCCTTAAGAACAGAGGCAGCCAGGGAAATGCTATAGACTGGGAAAACACTTTGGGGTAAATGCACTTACCTAAGGTAAACTGTAGACTGCATTATTGAAAGTCCCTTTAAAATTACTCTTGATAAAGATTATCCCTCACTTAGTTCTCATAGTGTATTTAAAGGAGATTTGGGATGTTTAGCTTACAAACCCACAGTCAGCTTGTAATATGTGTGTGTGTGTAACATATTTTGTATAAATAATATATATTTACATATATGTATATATTTTACAATCTATTTATTTTTTAAAACTTGTTGCTTGAAGATGTTTATAAAGTCAACCCGATACACAATCATCTAAAATTAAAGCCTGGAAAATATTCAAACTGTTGACAGGAATTAATGAAATGAGAAAACATTGTTCCAAAGCCAATATCTACAGAAACACAGTAGACTATTTTCTGGGTTTTTTTTTTTCTGGACTAAGGAGGAAAATGGGAAGAGTCCCAACATGCAGGGTAGCAAGCGTGGCTTACTCTGCACTATCTGTGCTTTCCCTACAGAACAATGCTTACTGCCATTGTCCAGCACTTGATCCACTTAAGAATTTTCTAGATTTAGCTGGGCGGTGGTGGCACATGCTTTTAATCTCAGCACTTGGGAGGCAGATTGCTATGAGTTCGAGGCCAGCCTGGTCTACAAAATGAGTCCAGGACAGCCAGGACTACACAGAGAAACTCTGTCTCAAAACAAAAACAAAAACAAACAAAAAGAATTTTCTAAATTTAATTAACACCAGAGATGTCAGTTTCAATAAGTTATTTCTAACAAAATAAATGAGAGAATAATTCTTGCTACTGTCTGATAGTTTGAAGGATTCAAATATCTCAAGTCAGAAATCTGCTAGGAAATTAATGACATATATGTGGGATCAGCTTCTTCTGAGAAGCTACCACTAAAAGATGGCAAGGGAGCTTTGAGAAGAGTAGCCAGGACCGGAGACATACTTCACAAGAAATGTGAAAAATTTTAAAAATGAATCATACATTGCCAGGTGGCAGTGGTGCACTCAGGAGATAGAGGCAGGTGGATCTCTGTGAGTTCAAGACCAAGGTGGTCTAC